>NW_006800159.1:1110013-1123366 GCF_000485575.1 Poecilia formosa | reverse complement strand
CACACACACACACACACACACACAGGTTAATCATTCACACACACAAGTTTGTATTTCTGTATTAGGACTTTGTCTGCTCTGCTCCACTCGGCTAAGCTCTGCTCTACTCAGAAGTTGTGTTTCCACAGTGTACATATCAAATATGACTTAAAGAAATTTGACTTTGTAATTTAATGCCTTGAAATTGGGCCTCTGTCTCCTGCTCTCTGACACTACATCTTCAGGAAGTCATCACAACATGGCTCCTCTATTAACCCTTTAACAACGTTTTTACCAGCATTGCACTGAGAAGTAGCTCCTATAATAAGCTCAGCAGATGTGCAGGTCCACCAGGTTTTTGCCATTTGCTGCTGGCTAGTCTGAAGGAGATGGAAGGTTGCCATGACTTTTGAAAGAAATTTCCAAGTTTTTTTCCCTCAAATTTCTGAGATTAATCAAAAAAATTTCTGAGTTTTTTGAGAAATGTACTTTTCATTTTTGTTTTATATATACACTGACTCTAATATGCCCCCATAAAAAACCCCGTCTCTCTCAGAGAAATGTTTTTGTTCAGCTAAGCTAACAGTGTGAAAGGGGACGCTTGTTTGAGGTGTACACATTCTGATCTGACTGCAGCTGAGACTGAATGCTCTGCTGTGCTAACTGGAAAATCATCAATGGAAGATTGGGACGAAGCTGTAAATGGAGAAATGTTTAATTCTTTCATTTAATCTAGTTATGACACAGTTCTAAGGCCTCAGTTAATCACTCAAACATAATCCTTTGAGTACTTTGGGTAACAGCCCATTCATAATTCCTGATAGAATCATGAAATATAAAGGAGCTGCAGTCATACAAACTCCACTTTGATTCCCTTATGATCACTGTTCGCAAATTACTGGAAAAAGCAGATGTGGCCGCTATGGGGACATGAGATGACATCGTAACTGCTGGATTTCTGTATGACTTTGGAGTAAAGAGAGGATATTTGTCAGTACGTCTTCAATAAATGACTAACAGACAAATAAATCTAAATTTACAATGCATGAAAAATGAATCATTCTGAACACATGCAGAGCAGCGTGTCGTCACTCACAACACCCGTGGCGACACATGAACCATTAGCATCCTCCGTCTGGCTGCCAGCCTTGTTCATCTCACATACTACATGACGCCGCAGCACTTACGCATTCTCTACTGCTGTTTGTCGAAAATAAAAGAGGAGCGAGCGCACTGCTTCAGTTTAATTGTAACATGCCACTGCTGGGGAAATATGAAATTAAACAATTACTCACCAGCCTGGAATCTATGCACAGCATAATCCGGAAAGAAAAGCTTGCTGTTATAATGAATGAGGCCAAGGATTTAGATTCTAAAAATGTCTGTGATTATCAGAGCTCTACACCCATCAAAAGGGCCAGACAGCATCAACAGCAAAGGAAGATTGAAATTCTGGTTTAGCGTCCTAAATGTAACTTTCTGTCTGATTTCAGTGAATTTTCAAGTGTTTCATTTATAAATGAGGGGATTTTGACAACATTTTCAGTTAAATGAAAAAATGAGTTGAGACTTTATGTGTTGTTAAAGCTGAAGTTTATTTTGGCTGATTTTATTTGTCTGCGGCAGATTGGAATATGTTAGCATGTAGCATTCCTCAAACTGACTCTGAGGGATGATGAATAATGAAGCAAACAGAATTTATAGAGCAAATAAACACATCATCCCCCCCTATAATAAAAGATTTTCTTTTCTTCTTCAAATATTTTAAATCAGTTATACTTTTTCCACACAGGCTGTCATGTAGGTTTGGAGTTTTATCATTTTAAACTACATTTTGTGTTTACTTGTGTTATGTTTGACTAAGATTTAAATTGGTTTGATGTTCTGAAACACTGAAGTGTGACAATCGTGGACAAAATAGGAAATCAGGAGGGCAAGCACTTTTTTACACCCCAGAATTACAGAGGAAGTTTGTAATCCAGGAATGTGAGAAGTTTGGCCCCGGGGTCACAAGTGACCTCCGGGTTATTTTTGTGCACCAGCACAAATTGATGCAGACAGATAGTTTTTATTTCTTATTAAGTTAATATAATTATCAAAAGATTAAAATGTTCTTACAGTTGCAATAGCATTTTTTTTACTTTCTCTTAAATTTTATATTAAACAGCCCAACTGTCTGGTGACTTTCCTTAAAAGCAGATTTTAGTTCACCCAAATCTGCTTTAAATAATTATTGATGATTTGGGCCTATGTGACAAAACGTTTGACCACCACCAGCAATAGGAAGCTTAAAATCTATTCTAAAAGGTCAAGGAAGCAAGATATGGGTCTGATGTGACGTTTCCTCTTAGCTGCAGAACTTTGACCGAGCTGAAGCTTCTCAATGGATTTTGTTTCAGACTGCCGGGGACGACTGCAGTTGGTTCATGTTTAAGTTCTAAAATGTGCTCAGATAATTCAGTTCAGTTCATCTGTTCATTTTCTACAACTACTTCCAGAGTTTCATGTGAAGTTTCATGAAAGGTGCTCCATACCCTGGACAAAACACCAGTCCATCACAAGAAAAACAAAGACATACAGAAGAAACAAGAATACTCCAGAAAAGCCCAGTGCATTAAGGCTGCAGCTCTACCTGCCATTCCACTTGAACTCAGTCCAGTTCTATTCAAATTCACCCCAAGTTTGTCTCATTTATCTGAGAACCAAATCAGCAGAATCTGATGCAGATGTTAACATACTGAGGATGGCACAGCATGCTGTTCCTCATATTTAAAACTCTCAGTGCATTTGGAAGAACTGGCTGCATCAGAACGATGACAGAGTTCAGTGCTGGCTCCAGCGTCGCTTTTATTCTGCAGCGTCTGAAAGAACTCGCGGCTTGTGATCCTGGCACATCAAATGGTATGATGTCAGAGAACAAAGTGTTTGTAGCGACATGTTTATTATACAACTATGAATAAAGAATAGAATATAGAAACCCTGTCAACTCCAAAACTCCCCCTAGTATTTTGAATAAAATAACATAAGGCTATGATGATTTGGATGGTCCTGATGGCTTCCATAAGAAGCAGAACAAGGAGATCCCAGATGTTTTCTAAGCAACACAACGAAGGAGACTCCACAACAGATTTTTTAAATAGTGAAACACTTCCGTTCACAAAGCTCTGCTGACAAAGAGAGAGTGAGAAAAAGAGAAGAATACGAGTGATTCTGAGCTGCTCTTGCCCTGTTTTTTTTTAGCATTATTATGCCTTCACTGTGGTACACTGCAGCTGCTGTGATTTCTAAAAGTTCAACAAAAGGAAAAAAAACTGGACTAATCACCTCTTGTTTGTAAAACATTGTTTTAAAATGTGGCTCCTATGGTGGCAATAATGTAAAATTAAATCATCCAATATAAAAGAGAATGGTTGTGATATCAACATATATTGCTGATATCACAACATCAGCAATATCTGCTTTAAACATTCAGGAAGTCATCACAACATGGCTCCTCTATTAAGCCTTTAACAATGTTTTTACCAAAGTTTCACTAAGAAGTAGTTCCTATAATGAGCTCAGCAGATCCACAGTTCCACCAGGTGTTTGCTAATTGCTGACAGCTAGTCTGAAGGAGCTGAGTGGGGGAGTCGTGGAGGTGGAAACTGCAGCTCTAAGCAGAAGCTTCATCTTGAAGACAGAGAGCTAGGTCTATCCAGGCATTTTGCAGAGCTGAGTAGTTCCAATGGAGATTAAAGGATTTCTCAAACTTTACATAATACTGCCCCTTTAAACAGAAATGGATTCAAGGGATTCTAAATCTAGAAATAGGATAGTACATTGTCAAGGAAAAGGAGTGACATCATTGGGGACTAGATATCAAATAGGATGTGGACTTCTGATCCAGTTCTGGTTATGACACAAAATTCATCAGAGAAGTTTTATTGAACTTCTTACTTCTTATAGCAGCTCATCAGTCGCCACTGAATATAATAGAGGTCACAGAAAGGTCAGGATGGAATGAGGAACCACTGGTGGTGGTGTGATGACCAGGCTCTTCAGACTTGTGTTCAGAGTTGGCCTAAGACGGAATGAATACAACGGAGTCTTGGGCCGCACCGTCTGCCGACACAGCTCATGTCCATCACATAAACAGAGTAAATTTGCTTGCATGCCCCTCAACATTTGGGATTGTAAACATTTCCAGCTGGATGTCAGATTGCTCTGACTGTTTTTGTCCACAAGATCCTACTGGCCTGGAAGCAGATTTCTTCCTCCTTAGAGCCAACGCGCAGTGTGATTATTTTTCTTGCTTCTGGCAGAGTTGAAAATCACAGCCTCTTCTGGTTAAACAGAACTTTGAACTGACTTTTGACAAACAGAAAGTGTGTGTACGAATATTGATATGGAGCTAAAGACTGAGATGCTATCACTTGTAGTCAGGGGAACAGATTTATTTTTATGCCAGCTATAAACTGGGGCTGCGCATGTTTGATGGTTGAGCCTGAGTTTTGATTTAAAACAAATCTTGACTATTTATTGCCCTTTGAGTACTTCAGGGACTCAACATATTTTGGGACCCAGTCATGCAATTTTCTATTTTTACTCTACAAAATGCAAACCTGGGTTCAGCAGAGCAGCATTATAGCTCAACCCAAACATTGCTCTGATCACTAATGTCTGATATGAATTACATGTATATATTCAGGTTATAATTAGGATGTGATTGCTTAGTCTTTAAGAGAATTTTTAAAAGGTTTAGACCAACGGTATCCAAACTGTAGCCTGGGGTCCCTTTGTGGCCCTTAGACTGGCTTTGTGCGGCCCCACCAGCTGCAATTTAAGAATGATCCAAATCTGACCCATCCAGCACACGTAGTCGATTCAAACTGAGACTTTGTATTTGTAATCAGGGTTAAATTATTTTCAGATGGAAAAAGTTAAGTATGATACGAAGTATTCACCGTTTTATAACCAAGCCTTTAAAACAAGCAGAACTGCATCTAGTCTGAGACTTTTACTGAAAAGCTGACATTTCTGCTCCCAAATCAGCTTTTATCCAATTCATTAAGCCTGGATAAATACAGCTGGTGTTTTGAAAGAAAGTGATCCAAATGCTGTTCTTATGCTGAGAATTAATTTAAGAAACTGAACCCCAAAAATGGGAAAACTAGATGCTTTTCTTTGAATACAGATAACATGCAACATTCTTTTTGAGTAAGATACCTTTCCTACAAAATAAGAAATAAAAAAAATAAATAAATAAAAAGAGTAATTTATTTGCTTGATCTTGTTTTTTTTTTTAAACATCCATGGTTTAAACAGAGTTGGAAGTTGGTAGTGAACTTTGAATCTTATCTCTTCAATTTTGAGTCTTTCTTGTGTTGGTTGATGTTCTGTTTGCTGGCTGCTTAGTCTACTGTCTGCTGTGTTTCTTTTCTCTTCAGTCATAAACTCCTATTACAGATGGTCTTCAACTCCAGACCTGTAACTTTCAGATGTGTTCTGGTCCAACACACCTGAATCAAAGGGCTGAATTACCTCCTCAGTCTGCTGTCAAATTCTCCATAGTCCTGTTAATATCCTCAGTAGTTGACTGAGTTGTTAACAGAACCACAAGCCCATAAGAAACATTTGTTTTCAATAGTCACTGCATTATTTGTGTGCTTCATACAAAGGCATCACCAACAAACAATCCCAAATCCAATAGAAAAATAAAAAATGGTTTGAAATCAGCCTAGAATACTGAAATATGCAAACTATTTGAAAATATTAGACAATTTTACCACCATTAAGCTAAGCCATTGATTAATATAAAGAAATCGGATGAAGTCGTAGGTGGAGAAATGGTTGAGAGAGAGAGCTCCAGCACTGCTCAACAACTCTGAGGGAAATGAAATGCTAATATTTAAAAGAAGAAGTGAGTGGTCCCACCTGCGGTCAGGCTGTAATAGGCCGCTGCATAATGCATGTAATCCAATGAGCACACAGTAAGGGCCGGGGTTTTTAATTTAAGTCCTCCGTCAGTATCTATTAGAGACATGCTCTCTGACTATCCGTCTGCTGACACGGTGGGCCTAATTATCACAGCAGAGGACGGGGAGCAGAAAGCTTTGCTTGGCTTGCTGTTTCACAGCGCTGTGCTGCTGGCGCTTCGTAATATCCAACTACTCTTCCCTCCAAGGATTCCTGCAACACACACATGATGAAACGACAACACTGCAGGTTTGAACGTCTTCCCAAGGCTAATCCACACTTCAAATAAATGTTTACTCAGTTGAATCTCTTGTAGTCTGTTATGAGCTTCAAAATATGATTATGTTCGACTACCCCAGCAGCTCTGGTTGCCGTCCTCCGACGACAAACTCGTTCATTTTGAAGAAGTTATTTTCGAAGCAATGTGCTGATTTGGAAACCCCATTTGCTGAGGTTCCAAAGGCTGGAAATTCTCTCTGGAAGCCATTCTTACAGCGTCAACATCACCGCAGCAGAAGGTTGGAAGCTCACATGCTAAGACCGCGCCGCGCGCGTCCTAATTATTAACATTCCACTTCAGGGAAGTTCTGTTTCTGCAGTTAACTAGCAAGCCCAGGTTCTGGTGCAGAATAAAACTTTGCTTCAACCTCAGTTGCTGAATTTTTGCCAAATCACAGCTCTGTGGCAACTCCCTGACTTTATTAATGTCCATATTTAAATGGTACAATATGGAAGGAAGAAAAAGTGGAGGAAAACAACAAAGAGATTCAGGGTGCATTCACACCAGCCCTGTTGAGTCCGCTTTATTAGAACTTGGATCGTTTGCTGGTTCGGTACGTTTGGGAAGGTGAGAACGTGAAATGGCACAGGGCATTCTGGGTAAACACAACCGAAACGAAACCATGAACCTAGCGCTAGCAGGAGAAATGACTCGTGTTGTGGTCTTTAGCCAGAGACAAAAGACAAATCCTCCAACTGCTAAAATCTGACATCACCCCATTCCTGTTTACATTTCGTGAAAAAGGAAGTTGTGCTCAGCGTCTTCTTCTGAGATTTTTGTGTCATTTCCTTCGGTGGTTCTTGGTGCAGCGCCACCACAGGCGACGAGGGGAACAGGTTTTTCAAAGGATTTGATTCGTTTTACAAGGAGTGACGTGAAAGCAAACTGCTACGAGTGAAAATGTAACAAATGTTGTAAATTTGCTCCCCAATCAAATTGAGTCCACAGGACTACCAGGTGTGAAATTATTCTCTATCTCAGGGGATTTTTCCCAGCAATTTGCATAAAGCTTATGTTGCTATGAAAAGTAAAATGCAATCAATTATACATTTAATGAAAGATAAAGTTAAAACCAAAAAGAAATCCTATGGAAGGTGTCAAAGTGTACAGAGCAAATGATTTTACTCTGTTATTCTGACTCAATCATTTCTTTTAAAGGGAGTGGAGTTCTTCTACTGGCAACTGTGATTACCTTCAAGAAAACGCAGACAGTCATCTTTACTTCATCATTATCAAACGGGTTTCACCAGCAAAGATATTGCTGCTTGTACGATTGCACCTAGACTAATCACTCACCGTGTCATTAGAAACAAATGGAGCACCACGAAGCACAAGACAAATAACCAAGAGGCTCTGACATGAAAACATTAGATCTTAATCCCATTGACAAATTATTACCAATTAGCATAAACCTAAAGTATTTGTCAAGGAAAGTGGTTCAAACATATGAAATATTTATAACGCAACTCAAACATCTGATAAAAAAAATGGAACACTGAAGCAGTAAAAATTTCTGCCCGCCTTCATGAGTGTATTAGCATACTGTCCACACACTGCCGTGCACTGTAATCAGTCACGAGATGCTTAACATGGCCAGTGGTTTCAAAGTGCTTATTCACATTCATAGCAACCGCTTCCATCTAACATAACACGCTTTTCTTTACAAAACCAGGGGAGTTGATGTGATCAGATACTGATCTACTGCGCTGTTCTCACAGCACAAAGGCTATTCACAGCCTGGAACTGCATCAAACACTTTTTTTTTTTTTTATGAAATGTGAAATTGCCTCGAGAGCTTTCAGTTGAAAGCTTAGAGGTCAGCGGAATCTGGTCGTCTTTGGCTGACTTACTCTCAGAAGTACTTCTGCCTGTTTTCAACCCATTTATTGAAAACAGCTCTATTTATCTTTAAAGCCAGCGGCACACACACACACACAGATGTTTGAGATCAGAGACAACCTGTAGTTAAGGCCAGCCTGATGGATGCTGTGACACCTCCGTTTTTATACCTCTGGCTACGGGGAGAAGAAAACATCCTCAGGATGAAAGGACTGCATTTAGGATCTATGAAATCTGAATGTGATTCCTAGAAGATTTTAGAAAGTGGAAGTCATGTTTGTTGATCACTTTTTTTCAATTTTATTAATTTAATTGGTAAAAATAATTAAAAAATATATATATAAAAAACTTGCGTATCTTTATCTTGATCTGCCAAGATGAGCTCTAATAAGTGTCTGCCTTTCCCCACCTTAGTGGTGCACAATTACTGTATTTTTCAGACTTTAAATCACTCTGGATTATAAGTAAAAAAAAATTATTCTAGTCTAAATAGAGGCGCAGGAAGCTTTTCCTGTTGAGGAAAGGAGGGAAATAAGGTGCAGAAGCTAATTAGACTTTAACAAACACACATCCCAGAAGATGTGCGCTTCACTCACCCTACAATTACAACAAACGTCTACTACCATTTTGAACTGTTAGCAGCTTAAAATAATAGGTCAGGTTTACTTCAGCCCTCTAATTAGAGGTAATTAAAGGTTGGATTGGGCTTGGACACAACGCTGGATCTAAACTCTAATTTAGTGGCTCTGGTCTGGTTTATTAGAATGGAAACAGTCCTTGAATTAATAATTACACTTTTAGTTTGAGAACATGTCGGAGCTGAGAGGCTTTGGAAAAACTCAGGCTGGAAGTGTCTGAGTTTGAATGAAATGATAAAGAAAAAATGATTTCTTACTTTGCAAATTTAATATCCTCAAAAATAAAAAAGGTTGTTTCCCTTAAAGTTCCTATATGATATCAACAGGAATATGATTACACTGTCCCTCCAAACTAGTTCTGTGTGTTCCACCTTATAACATGTTGATGTTGTCCAACTATGAAACCGAGCATCTAAATCGTCTTTCATTGAAAACAATCTTAGAAAGGGTCATGGCCGGCCAACTGGTTCCTGTCTCATTTGATAAATACCAACCTAGCTTTTGTAAAATGCATATTTAATCAAAATTTATGTAGCATTTGCAGTTCTAAATGATTTAGAAATAAAAGGCTTCTTTGATTGTATATGTTGTGGGTCCCTGTTCCAGGTGGGCCCCATGGTTACCTGTAAGCCAGTACACCATTTGCATTCTCAGATGATGTACTGTTCTCTCTAATAACGTGTTAGAATACTTACTGGGTGAAACTGATGTCTAATTTACATTCAGACTGGAGCTTAAAAGTGCTGCAGTTAATTTAAATAGACACCTGCAGAGGAGAGGACAAAGTGATGATGGAGAGCTAACTTCATCCTCCAAAACCAGCTGCTATAAATAGGATTGTACATTTATAGTTTAAAGACGCCCCTTCTGTGGGATATTTCCATTAAAACACATCAGAATGAAGTCCAATTAGAGCTGTGGAAATTCTGTCAGGAATATGAGCCTTGGCTAACAGAAACAACATTTTTGGGCGCACTTGGATTTCATGTGAATTTCTGTGGGTCATCGTCATGTAAAACTTATTTATGCTGTCAGTCTGAATCATGATGTTGTTCACATTGAGCTATATCTTTCAGAACAGGGGATGTATGTGTGTGTGTAAAAGGGAGACAAAGCTCAACATATTGGCATTCAGAATGATTCATTTCTTCTTGGACTGACCCCACAGTCATCTCTGTCCACCTCCATCTAATCCTTGTCCTTCATCTGCTCTCAGTGTCTTTACATCTCGCTTCCCTCACCTCGTCTCTTCCAAGCTCCCGACTCCCTAAACCTGTTACATGTTTCAAAGCTTTTGTCAGTTTCTTCATTCAGTTCTTTGTTTTCAGTCTACTCAGGAATTTGCTTGGTTTCGCTTCGAATTTTAACACGTCACACAAGTCAGAGATGTTTTCTTAAATTTCATCTGTTCCACTTCTATTTTTCTTTCCTCTTCCAATCTGTTTTGGAAGGTGAAAACTTAACTGAAATTTCTCCTGGAAACTTTGTGAGTGCTAATCTTTTCTAAGCAGATTTAAGCCTTACAAAATCTGTCCACAGGGAAGGTGAGCCCTGTCTCTTTAAAGGTGGTTGTAAATCTTTCAGAAATCATCTGAACACATGGGGCTCTATAATCAGGGTCAGTCACTGGGGCCAGCAGCAAGTGCTGCTCTCTGCAGACGGCCATGTTAAAGGAATGCTCCTTTCTTCATCAGCTGTCAGGTTTAAAAGCTTTAGTGAGATGTTTATTTGCTGCACTTATTTTGCCCAGCTGACAGAAAAATAAACCCTTTTCATTTTTTGCTCTTCATGGAAAAAATATTTTCATGATTGAAACTAATGGATAGAAATGTTACAGTAACCTAGCCCTTTGTTTAATATTGAATTTTGTTCAAATTTATTAGGAAAATATCCAAAGCGGTGAGTTCTTTTTATAGGCACTGCATGTTTGAATAATTTTGGGCTTAAATCCAAACAGATGAGCTGATGTGAGTGAATCAAACTTATTTGAGAAAAGCTTTCGGTAGTGCAGGAAATGTTAACATCTGGGCTCATGCAGGCAAGCACTTCAAATGCACGACGCTACTGTAACAGTCACTGACTATTGTTGTAGAAGATTTTAAATTATAGTATGTTTTTGGAAATGTCTGGCTCTATCTTCCTCTTACGGATCCCAGGTTCTCCCGGCGGACCGCGTGTAGCCACACAGAAAACGAGTGTTGACGTCACAGAATTACAGAGTTTAATCCAATAGAATACAACATATGAAATTACAACAGAAACTGCAGAACAACAGGGACATACATTCATTTACCTGAGACAAATGGAAAAGAAGAAGGAAAGAAAGAAAAGCAAAGACGTGCAAAGACGTCTTTGGAGAATTGCAAGAGCAAATCTAGTTTGTTCCTCTCGTGCACAAATTTTTATAGTAAATGCGTATTCTTGTCTTTTAATTTATTCAAATAAGGTGCATCTTTGCTCATCCAACCAGGAGCTGTCTCTGACCCTCTCTAAAGTTAGAAACTCCCTGCAATTTGTTTCCAAGATCAAAAGGCATTTGTCCCCTTTGTCTAAACAGAGTGGAAGCAGAGACTCTTCTGTACTGGCCTGGACTTTTCACAGATGAGTGTGAAAAGCTGGAACTTCTCCTGATTGTTTCCCAGACACACAAAACGCACTTTCAAAAAGATCTTAGCAAACAATCTGCTGTAACTACAGGTAACATAAAGGTCAATAGGGCAGAATAAGTTATTAATCTGAAAACCACAATTAGGCTATTTCAATCAAGACATGTTAAGTTTTAAAACTAGCATATTCTAAATTTATTTTCTTAACACTATAAATGAAGAAAACTGCAATTTAACAGGCTTGTATATTAATATTACTTAATGTTCCATAAAAAATAAATGAAATCTAATGATGAGTAAGTTACCCTGAGACGAGTTAATGGAAGGCAGTTTCATATAGCCGTCACTGATCAATTACAATGGGACTGTTTTAGTGTGTACTTGTTCCTTTGCATAAATCTGTTTGTGCGTGTATGTGTGTGTGCGTGTGCATGTGCGTGTGTGTGTGTATGTGTGTGTGTGTTCGCACAGGACTCAGGCTGCACGATAGGATGTGACTAATGAACTGTCACTTTCACAAAGACTCACAACCGTGCACAAACACATGTCCAATATATTAGCAAATGTCAGCGTGCTGCAGAGCACTCACGGTCTTTATGAGGACAGTCATTTGTCAGCTTCTGAGAGCGTTTGGCAGCGTTCCTCTGACGCCGCTGCAAATGGCGCCCTAGTAGTTAGTCAGATGTAGATTAAGTTGGAGATCATTCCAGGGCAACATGGTTTCAAGTTGGCATTTAGGGGAGCAGAGGGTCATATTATTATTTATAGGCTATTAAAGAGCGTCTACATGGTAAGTAGTGAAATATTGTTCCAAGAGGAGTTTAATGGGGGAGTGGCTACTAGTGCAGAAACTCATGACTGGAGTGAACAAGGGAGAACGTAGGACTGAAGCAAGTCTTGACAAATATACAGGTGCCAGAGCATTTAGAGATTTAAAAATCAGGAAGAGAATTTTAATATCAATCCTAAATTAAATTGGAAGCAAGAGCAAAGAAGCCTGCACTGGAGTAATATGCTCATATTTTCTTTTGCCAGTTGGAAATTGGGCTGCAGCGTTTTGCACAAGCTGTAGGCGTGACAGAGCACGCAGGCCAACTCCTAGTAAAAGGGAGTTGTAGTAATCCAAGCATGAGGTTATAAAGATAAGATTATTAGTCCAAGTGGGGAATTCAGGCTGTAAAGACCGAAAGTGGACAGGGTCAAAATAAGAGTTACAGAAGTGAAAAACAGAATAAAAAGACAGTACAGTGCAGAAAAATACATAATAGAAGCTAAACTGGAAATATAAATACAAAAATATAAATGTACAATAACATTACATACACACACGCATGCAGACACACACACACACACACATATATATATACATACACACACACACACACACACGCATACAGTGACTAGCAAAAGTATTCACACCCAACCACAAGCATAAATGTATTTAATTGGAATTTAAGGTGAAAGACCAACACAAAGCGATATGCAACTGTGACGTCGAAAATTGTACATGATTCAAAACATTTTCTACAAATAAAAAAAGTAAAAGTGATGTGTGCTAAAGTATTGGTATTGAGTGATAATAGAAGAGAGAATCTGTGATTTTGTCTGGGTGAATGCTGGTATTTGGAGTCTTGATGCTACAATCTTCTCTGATATAAAACTCTAAATCCTTTAAAAGGACAAAAAAAATTCTGATGGCTGTAAAAGCAGAATTCTAAACGAGCTCTGGCACATCTGGAGGGTGAACAGCGTATGTTTTTATTGTAGCGTCTCAAATTTTTCTTACACTCAGTTTTGGGGATAAAATATTAATCACTCCTCCCAGTTCAAAGCACTGAACAGATATATTTTATTACTTTCACCAAATATTATTAAACAACACTGTTCGCATGCCTGCTCCCTGCTATTCGTTGTACTAAATCAGTGGTCCCCAAAGTCGGTCCTGGAGGGCCGGCATCCTGCATGTTTTAGTTCTCTCCCTGGTTTAGTGCACTTGGATCAATTGATGGCTCGATTGAAGCCTTAGAGACACTCTTAAAATTTGAAAAACATGATG
>NW_006800159.1:1092492-1109238 GCF_000485575.1 Poecilia formosa | reverse complement strand
CCACACACACACCCCCCCCCCACCCACACCCCCACCCACACACCCACTCCCTGCTGTAATTATTCATAAAAACAAAAAGAAGCCAGAATTAAAAACCTGCGTGTAGAGAACCAAATACAGCCTCGTTGCTCCATAGAATTTAAAAGGCAAAGTACACAAAGCTGTTGCTGCCCATCAGTCTGTAAAGTCTGCAAGGCCTTTTTCCAAATAAATTGGAATCCATCCATCCCCGGAGAGAAAGATTAGACACAGGAGGAAAAATATTTAGGGATATTGCCAATGCGTTGAGGCAAAACGATGATAATCAACAGACCCAAGAGCTCCATTTCAGACGCTACACATCTCAGTATGTGAAATGTTTATGAGGGACCATTTATTAAAACACTGAGCAAGTATAGCCTGGTTTAGAATGGTTGAAGGACAAAGTGTTTGCAAAGTTCTAATGAAATAAAGCACTAAATGTTATTTCTAACAATGTTCTTTTTACAAGTATAGATGTTTGGCCATAATACACTGTACAACGGGAGCCCATCAGCATAAACATCTGAAAGCTAATGTGGAGCAGGGTGGTAGAGGTGCAGCATTCTGGAGACAAATGATCAGCTGCCTGAAGTTTGGTCATCACTGCACTGCAACATAAAGGCTGTAGAAAACAGTCAAGGTGTTGCAAAGGCCTGATGTTAAATGGACAGTGTTACGTGTTTTTCAGACACATCGGCCCATTTTCTACCAGAATCAAGCAACTGTTACCTTCAATTGTTATGAAAACGCTCTATTAAATATAACATAAAAGACATTTCGTCATTTCATAATTTAACGTCCTGAAATTTGGCCTCTGTCTCTTTAAGAAACTCCTGTTCTTTTTGAAACTCCGCCTTCAGGAAGTCATCACAACATGGCTCCTCTATTGACCCTTAAAATACATCTTTACCAGCATTGACAAGTAGATCATATAATGAGCTCAGCAGACGCACAGTTCCACCATAATGCAGGACAGTTCCCTGACCCTGCATTATGTTTGCATGGCAGTTTTGCAAAATACGCTGATTTCAATACATCTAAAACAATCACCTCATTCTAGTGTCAAAACTTATTATGATATTGCCACGTTTCCATTAAGCAAATTTATTTTCAGACTTTCAATTTGTGGAATTTTATGGTCAGTGGAAACGCAGCTATTGTAATGTGGTTAAAGGTTAAAAAGTTCAAGGGGTGTGAACAGGTAATGATTGTACTTCCCTTCAAATCTTCACCTGACTGCCTTTGAGTTAACATGTGCATGATTTCTCTTTTGTCCATAGTCACAGACTGAAGTATAACAAAGCTTTCTTAGGATGACAGAAACCGGGAGTTGTATAATTCCTGCTGATTGGCCAAATGTGCGGCATTTGTGTCAGCTGGCTGACTGAAGTATTTACTATTATGCATGAAGTGAAGGACTCAGAGTGACACATGGTCAGATAACCTGCTACCATGCAGACTGTAATACATAAAGCTCAGGGTGTCCAGTTTTCTGTTTGACTCCTGGGTGAGGTGTCCTTCACAGTAAGTTATAGATACACATCAGCATGTTTGCTTTTTATCCTTGATATCGTTTTTGTGACACACTAACACATCCTTGCTGTGGAGATTTCCATCTCCCTCCTCCTTTTCTCCTCAACTCTTCCTCGAGCGCGTGCATGCAGGCCAGGACAGATGGCCGTGCGATGAGCTCTCACTCAGCAGATGCACACTAGCATTAATCATGAAATAAAATATTCAAATAGAGCTTTTAACTCTTGCGAGGCATGTGGGGCTTCCTGGAAGAAATGGCTGCTTATTTTCTCTTGATCATTTCAAATCAGCTGAACTTTTCATATGAGCCTGATGTAAACAGCTCACATGTTGTAAGGTTGTATTATCAGCAAGACATTTGCCGTGAATAAAGTTTATTTATTTTTCATTACTATTATTTATTTATGCAATTTTTACCTTTGAGTACGCAAAACAAAAATACACACAATGCTCAAAAAACAAACAAAAAAAAAAAATATATATATATAAAAGAAAAAACTAAACAGAAATAGATCAATTACCGTCAATGACAAGAACGCAAAGTGTAGACCAAAACACTGTCTATTGATAAGAGTCTAATAAATGCATAAGCTTATTATAGTTTCACTTTTTACAGGATCTGTTAAAAGGGCAATTAAAATAAAACAATATCAAACATAAAATCCTGTATTTGTGGATAAACTAGGTTTTTGGGCAATTGTGGGAAAACGTCGTGTAAACATTTTGGATGAATATTTATGAAGCCTTTGCTCTACAGAGGAACTACAATCACTTTGTAGTATTTAGGAAATGTCAGAAACTAAATTAAAACCATTGTAAACATCTTACCTGCATAATGTCTGTCAGGTTAGTGAGTAAACACCGACGGTAGAAATGTAAGAGCTCCTCCACCAGGCTGTGCTAGGTGCGTCTCCGTGGAGAACGCCTGGCCTGGATTCAGAAAATGGGATAAGTGAAAATTCAGAGGAGGTTCATGGGTATGCTCATTTGCATATCTGGTTTCAGAAAACCAGGCAGCAGGAATCCTGAGTCGGTTCTTTTCTAGAGGAGCCTGTCGATGTTGGAACGCTAACCCTCTGCTGACATCTTCATCAGGAGGCTGATCAAACGGCAGCTAGATGTCTTGTCATTAATATTTTCAAGCATTCCTGTTTTTTGCCACATCAATAATTTATCTCAGTAAACTTACACCCTGCACACTGCTCTGCTCAAATAGGACAAATTCTTTGTGCTGCACTCCAGTTTAACGCCAACAGGATGCTGCCAGGAAGGTTAGCGTGGCAGTTAAACGTTGAGGCCTTTGAGGCGGATGTGGATTTGTCAATCACATAAACATAATGAGGTCATGACAAACTCTAGAGTTCAGTCCTTAGTAGGTGTTCTTTTATGTTATCATCAATCACGAATAGCATAAATGTAGTTTTACTTACATTTTAAGTTAAAGCTGAGCTTTTTATACGTCATGTTTGAGATGTTTGAGTCATTTAATTTCATTAAATGTTCCTTATTACCTGATGACCTAATATTATGTGCATTATAACTGCACATAATAATGCAGCAGTTATTAATATTTGGTTCAAATAAAAATCACTCAACATCACAAGTAACAGTTTTCTACATGAGTTGGAGGACGGGAAGTTTTTTCTGAGAATCGATCTCACCAGCCCCTGGGCGGGCTCTGCAGGGGCAGAAAAAGTAAAAAACATTTTATTCAGTTTTAGGGTGCTAGCTTATTGCTCTCTCATAGTGGTAAGCATTCGGTCACCACTTTGTCCCTGAAATGCCCATGCTGTAAAACATCTAGTAAGTATGCCTGTGATCTTTACAATATCCAGTTATATGAAAGCTGAGCTGTCACCACAGCTGCTGTTGGCCTTTACTTTCTGACAATTTTGGAAATATAAAATAACACCTGCAGAGAGAATCTTCTTTCAGTTGAAGTTCATCACATTTTTTTAGCTGGATGTTGAAAACGCTCATCTTTACGATAAAGATGAGCGTCGCAGGAGGACAACCTGTTGGTACTAGAACAAAAAGATGTTTGGAAAGAGTTTTTCATTATCATCCACATAATTTGTTTTTGTTGGAAATATGCCAAAATATTGTACTGCTGAACCTGCAGACCACAATAAGTCAGTGTTGTGATTCCAGTCTGGATGGCTAATAAAATGCAGTTGTAATTAAAAAAAAACAACAACAAAAAAAACTAGCTGACTGTGCTGAAACCATCCCACACAAGAAATCTATAAATACCTAGAAAACCTGGAAAATTTGGTTCCTTTCAGCCCGGAGCTCTGAGACAATCCCACACATTCCCCTGATAAATCCAGCCAGGCCGACTCAAAACACCAAAAACTCTGATCCACGGTGCAGTAAAGCAGCATGCAGCCTGCAGCCACACATCATGGTAAAGCTATCCAGATGACAGTGGAAAACCAGTGAAGTATACAAAACACTCGCACAAGTCAGTGCAGGAATCCAGGAGGATTTTTAATTCCTGATATTAAATGCTACTAAAATTCAAGTCCCTGATTTGAGCAAAGAGCAGAACCTCACCAGTAAACTTTACTATGTGATTCTTAGGAAGTTCAGAGGTTTATCCTTCACATGTTCTTACTTCCAATGGAACAAACACAACAATGTGACCACAAAATGTTTTGAAGTTATGCAGAAAACCCTGGATGCATAACAGAATTCAAGGGTTTTGGTAATTGACTTGAACTCAAAGATGATCATAAATGGAAAACCACATGGCTCAGAGTTCTTCAGAGATCAGTCAACGCAGTGATGGATCTTATTTAGTATTTTGAAATGGGTGTAAAGAAGCTCAGTTTTTCTGTTTTAAACAATCTCTTAAGTCCAAGCACGCTAAATAACAATATTAATTGATGCCGCTTTGTTAGCCATAGCTGACCGCAGCATGAGCAGAGCGAAACTATTACTGGAATGCAGGACCACTGAGCTACGTTTAACCCCTAGCTACTTTAGCTTAGCTAGCGTTTAGCTTTTGAGATAAACTGACATTTAACAAGTTTAAGGCTATTTTATACTGGTTAGTGAGAAGATGGGAAAGAAAAATATCCATAAAGCAGACAAGCTCACTTCACTGGACTGTCAGTAATTAAAATATTTATTGTATGAAATCTGAATAGTTTGAATTATTGATAGCCTGAGTCCTGTCTTGCTCTAAGGACTGCTCTGTTTGGAATAGTGTTAAGCCTAAACAATGGAAAGTCACAATTTCTAACTCCAACAGTTGTTGGGCGAAAGGCCTCAGTTTCATTCAATAAAACCGTCTAGAGACAGAGATGGTGATGGAAGGAAGCATCTTCTGTAGTGGTCTGTGTTGCAGTGGCTTTGACCAAGCTTCAAATCCGCAAAGACACTTTGCATTATAGTCAGAGTTATCCATGTTATATTCTACATTTAATGATGCATTCTTTACCTATTGTTCTGCATCAGTTCCACAGTAGAGCAATGCCAGACTTTCTTTTTTAAAACAGCTGCTACCCAACAGATCACAGCAGAAGAGATTGAACTCTTCACAACAGATTAACAGATGATATGCAGCTGCAAACACTGAAGGGTCTAAGCTTCAAGTAATATACTTTACTCTGTTCCTTCTTCGTGCAGACAGTTCAGCCTGTGTTTCAGTCTGCTGGAGGACTGAGGTATCCACTGCACACCCCCCTCCACTTCTCACATGATGAAAATTGGTTTTGACATGTTCCTGTTACTCCTGAAATCCACATCCACATTGTTTCGTTGAGATTCGAGAGGAGATCATTATTTGTTTCACTGTTTATAATTGTGTTCTGAATCCAGAATGAAACATCAAGACCTTACCACAGAACCAACAACCTCCCAGGGCAGACATAGCAGCTGCTGATGCCAAGGCTGACAGTCCCCACTGCCAAGAGAGAGAGAGGGCAGAGAGCTGACACACAGATCAGAAACTCAAGTTGTTTTTAAGGAAGTAGCCATCAGCCATCTGACTCAACGGAAGGCTCTCTACTGTCCTGCACTCTCATTAGGAACTATGGGTACTGATCAGCTGAACACTAGGGAGACCTGTGTCCTTTTGTGTTGATTGGTCACTTTTTACTGATTCATGGAGTCTAGAGAAGGGTGCTCCTTAGCTCTGTCCATTAGGACTTCAAATATGATAGGAAGCAGCTGAGAATGGTTATTGTAATTTAACGTAAAACTGAAAGGAGGGACTGAAAACAAAAAGCTGAGTAATGCAGCCAGCTAATACCAGCTCTGCTTCTACCTGCTGACGTGGCTTCATGTCAGATAGTCCCTCTCTATTCAATGTAGGTTCCAGGTTTACATGCAGTGTTACATGCAGTGGTGTCTGCTTTTCCACCCGTACCCCCAGGCTGCCTTTGGGACGTAACAGATGGAAGACTGATTTTCTGAAAGACTTTACACCTGCAGCTACACACAGCATGTTGACCTTTATGATCCAACATGTGTTACATCCAACAAGCACAGATAACCTGACAGAGAGACATTGCTACCAAACTACATCTAGATACATTCAAATTACAACAGTTTTCTGAAGAATATTAAAACAGGGGCTAAAAAATGGTTCAATTTTCCTTCAAAGCTTTATCATATTCTTCTACCATCAAGAACTCAAGTCTTATGTTGTGATATTTATGTATGTAAGATAAATAAAAGGGTACAAAGATTCATCTTGAGTATTTTTCATCTGTTGTAATCATTTAAAATAGGAACATGGTGTTAATATTCTATATTGGTTTAGATTCTCAGTCATCCAGGAAATGCAACATCCTAAGAGTTTAATGAACAGAAGCCGACTGACTCTTGCTGTTTTTTTCAAGAAACAAAGTTAAACTGTCAAAGTAAAGCTGAGACTGAACGCTCGTTTTTTACCTTGGTTCTCAGAAGCACTGCAGGTATCCTCGAACAAAACAACTCCAATTGCGAGTCAATGTTTAATGTAGTAAGAGTTATTAATGTTTCAACTGCCAGATGTCTGGGAGCCAATAAAAACCACAGTGGAAACAAAGTATCAACTCTGCCAGG
The DNA here is from genome assembly GCF_000485575.1 of Poecilia formosa. Lineage (NCBI taxonomy): Eukaryota > Metazoa > Chordata > Actinopteri > Cyprinodontiformes > Poeciliidae > Poecilia > Poecilia formosa. The sequence goes on along the minus strand of NW_006800159.1, from coordinate 1,102,629 downwards.
CCAGAGTAAAGAATTTTTAATGTTTGATGGAAGAACAACTAGTCTGGCTGAAGATATTCAGATTACAAATGCAGAGCTAGTGTTGCATCTCCTCTTCCTAACCAGCACAGTATAAACTGATCTTTGCAGACAGGAAGCTGGAGCAGCAGAGGAAGAACATGTGAGCTCATTGTCTCTCTCCTGCTGTTTACTGTTTGAATACTGCCAGTCGGCTGGCAAATCTTGGCCCAGGCATTCAGTCTGTCAAGCTGTCTCCCTGCACTGTTCTCCTCTAAAATTCAAACACAACGGAACAAAAATTCCAACTAAAAAGGGCAAAGAAAGGAAGTTATTAACACAGCTTGAAAGATGTACTGTAATTATACGGTACCTTGAAGAAGTGTGAATAGCTCTTGAATATTTTTCCACATTTTGTAGTTTTCACAACCACAAACTTCAAAGGGTCATATCTTTTGGTTTTTGGAGGCAGATGAACCCAACGTTTTTGGATGGTTTTTAAATAAATGTGTCCCAAAATACAAAAAGTGCAACATTTATTTTCACTCCTACAGCCCAAAATCCACTGTAATCCTTTCTTAATTTTTTTTTTCCTAATTCGTAAGCAGAGTTCATATGGGCATATTAGTCTCAGTATAAATGTAATAATTCTGCTTCTGGCCTCAGAAATCTGTTAGAGAACAACCAGCATGAAGACAAAAAGAAAAGCTTGGGAGAAGTTTAAAGCAGCGATAGGTTTCTATATATACGCCACAAACAAGGTCCTGGATCACATCAGCAGTGATAGTAGGCTGCGTTTCCGTTCACTGTATGATTGTGAAAATTGGAATAATGCAAATAAATTTGCTTAATGGAAACACATCAATTAAAAAAAAAAAAGAGACATGGTTTCTGATAAAACGTTTTTGTGTTAGGATAAGATGGTTTTTCAGCCATTGTGCAGATTTGCAATGGAAAAACGTTATTCACATTGCACGAGTCATGTGATCAACAACCGGATGTTACTACTGGCAGAAGCGACGAAGAAGAAGATAGGAAATGGGAGGGGGATGATGATGGTTGTTTCACTTTTTTACTTATCACATGATCAAGCTTATTTATGTGAGATTTTAATTATGTTTCTTATTTAATGGAAACAATGGTGATTTTGAAATTGTGTTTTTTCAACATTAGTAGAATATGAACAAAGTTTTGCGTAAATTTGTAATGGAAATGCAGCTATTGAGAGTGAAGGTCATGATCAGATACTCTAATGGAGTATGAATGCAGTTTTTGATAGTAAACACTTCTAAGGCTTACTTTGGAGAAACTGGAAGTTCAAAAGCAGAAGAAATCAGACACAGAGTGTATTTAGTTTTAATTGTTATTTAGTCCTGAGTTATTAATGCATGTTCAGAGGATTTCATCTTTCCATGCAACAAAGGAAAAAGAAACAACTTCCTGGGGAGAAGCTGATGGATGAATCATTCTAGCAACCTGAGAGTATCAAATGTTTTTCACCTTATACAACCTTTTTGAAGATAGAAGAGCAAATAGCAGCAAATCAGTAGCGCAATCATTCATGAGGCTTACATGGAGACAAGGTGAGGGTCAGATCTTTGCTGCAGATTTAATGCAGATCATATTTTTTGTGGACGTTTGAAAAATCTGCCTGCTTAGCTTCTGAACAGAGAAACTGCTGTCCGTAAGCAAGAGGGCAGACAAAATGATTCAGTTTGCTCTTGCAAATAAGAGTTGCATTTTGTGGGAAATAAAAACATAGAGAACAAAAACAGACATAATGATTAACAGAGACGATGAACTAAACGGAATGAATTTGTTGTGTGATAGTTTTAAGAATGTTCTTGTTTAGAGTGGAGGCTGATACAGGAGAGGGTAAAGGTTCTGTGGAGATAAAACACTGTTTTAAATGTAATACAATTCCATCAGCTAAATGTGCTCAGGTGAGAGTATATGTACACAGTGTTAAAAACATGAAAGTAGAAATGTGGAACATTCATGTGAGTAAATATGGCCATTAACATCTATCATCTGTAGAATAATTATGATGAACAGAGAAGCTGGAAGCTGGTCAGAGTGGATCTGGATAGAGTTAATCCAGAACAATTCAGGAAGAAAACTTTTTTTCTCTCTCTCTTCTTGCCCCTCCTGCTCCAGCAGAACTCTCATGCCCGAGGAAAACCTCACACTTTGAAGAGCCCTGTTCATGTTTTGGAATATCCCAAAATCTACATTTAGACTCATATAATGTATGTTTGTGCAGTTCTGATCTTCTGATGATTGACAACAGCTTTCAATCAAACACATTTATTTTATAGCATATTTCAGCAACAAGGCAAACAAAGTACTTTGCATCATAAAAACACAAACATGCAAAGTCATAAAAAAACACAATAGTCAACAATTGGGAAAACCGGAAACAAACATTACTTTTTGAGGAGTGCCATCAATAAAATCATGAATACACATCAAATATTTTGGCCAATATGATTCTAAAGTAACTCTAAACAGGTAATATTTTAGCCTAGATTTAAAGGAATTCAGTGTTTCAGCTGTTTTGCAGTTTTCTGGAAGTTTGTTCCAGATTTGTGGTGCGTAGAAGTTGAATGCTGCTTCTCCATGTTTGGTTCTGGTTCTGGATGCCGAGCAGAACCAGAACCAGAAGACCTGAGAGGGCTGGAAGGTGGATACATCAGCAGTAGAACTTTAATGTATTGTGGTACTGAAACGTTCAGTGATTTATAAACTAACAGTATTTTAAAGTCTGTTCTCTCAGTGAAGGACTGTAGGACTGGGTGATGTTCTCTATCTTCCTGGTTTTAATCAGAACTCCAGCAGCAGTGTTCTGGATCAGCTGCAGCTGGAGGCTTGATTTGTTAGTCAGACCTGTGAAGATGCTGCTGCAGTAATTAATGCGACTAAAGATAAACGCCTGGATGAGTTTCTTTAGATCTAGTTGAGACTTTAGTCCTCTAATCCTGGAAATGTTCTTCAGGTGACAGAAGGCCGACTTTGTAACTGTCTTTATGTGGCTCTGAAGGTTCAGGTCAGAGTTCATTACCACACAGATTTCAGCCTGTAATAAGTGAAGCTGTGTGGACTCTGGATCATTTCTCTGTAGATCCAAAGATAATAACTTCAGTTTTGTTTCTGTTCAGCTGGAGAAACAACTTTATTCATTTCATTTTAATTTTACATCAAGTATTTTAACACGCATTTTACCTCAAGTTTATAATAAAGTATTTCTGCATAGTGTGAGTCACAGAAACAATTTTCTGTATGCACATGTATAAAGTTACGGCCATATTCAAACAACATGAGGCGCATTAAAATTGATGCATTTTTATAATAAATTAGACCAAACAGAGAACAGCTCCCTGGATTTGCATAGAACTCCATGTACATGAGCTCCGGTACAGCTACTCAGTAAGCCAGATATTTCATTAGCCCAGCTGACCTACATTCTCCGCTGGTTTGGATTAGAAAGGCTCGACCTTCTGCTGTCGCTCTTGTGATTTCATGATATCTTGTGTGAACAACTGCAGCCACAGCAGCCATGATTAGTGGCTCATGCTGCTCGCTGAGAACACTGTGAAGTTCAGGCCTGTGATACTTTAGAGCCCTCATCACAACAAGATGAGCTGTTAGAAACAAAGACCTGCTAAATGAAGTGTCCGTCAGAAGTGGTCTATAATTAACTCATTACTGTGGACAAAACGGCTTTCATTCAGCCAAATTTGAAGCAAATAAAAAAGTCTTACTATTACTATCAGTACAAATATCATGCTTCCCTATGTTTTTGGAATGGTTTTTGGAATGCGTATATCAAGAGAAATAAAATCTATATTTTTTTCCAGTTCCTGAATTTAATTTGATTTTATTATGTTTCAGAAGTGGACTAAATTTCGAATGACTGGATGCTCCAGGTGGCCATCTGGACGCCAGCTGATTTTTCTCCACCACTGTGATGTTTATTATTCGGCTTGAAGTTGTTTCAGGTGAGTACATCAGCTCAGTGCAGAGCGAGCTGCTGGTACCAAAGGAAAAATAAAGTTCATCTGTCTTATTCACTGGAGCTGCATGACAAACTTTTGCATTTCTCTCTGATTTGTTTTGGAGTCATTTTTTCAAGTTGAGCTATGATTCACACAAACATTCTGCATGAGTTCAGGTTTAAAGCAGTGCTGGATTTGTTCTGTATGGATGTGTATCAAACGGACAACTTTTGTACAATCACACCCTCAATTATTACTGTATTGTCACATAGCTATTAGCATAAGTTTTGTAGTATTGTTCTGATTTTTTTTGCCATTTTAAAATTTGCTTGAGCAGCACTTGGTACTTTTAGAAAGGATAAGTCGTTATCCTGTTGTTCTAACTACCACAATTTATTTCATTTACACAGAAGTGCATTTTTTATCATTCCATAATCAGTGAAATCTGTTGCTCTGTGAAAATACAATTTTGTGGAGCAACTCAGACCAAAAAATCTAAAATGGTTCTGTAGTAATATCTTCAGTAATACTCAGTTTGTTTCTGATTGTTTGCATCTCACTAAAAAAAGGCAGCTAAATTTGAAATGAATCACATTCTGAGCAATAGCTTGTTATTTAAGTTGGAGGTAGATTCATTCCTACGTCCTAATTTTTCATTCTGACACAAATAAAAGGCAACATTATTAACATGTAAAATTTATATTCAAAGGTTCAACACAATTTTGATTAGATTGGAGTAAATGATGATTTCCTGCCTTTCTGTAAAATTATAATGCTTCTGAGATCTAAGGATGTTTAGTTTAGTCTTACAGTTGCTAATGTTGCATTTGATCAATTTTGGAGGAAAAAACTTCAAGTTAGAAAAAAACTGCTCTGTTGTTTAAATTATTCTTTTAGGTATTTTTCCATAAACATTCTGCTTCCAGTACCAAGTAGGTGTTATATCTGCTGTAAAAATTGTCTTTTTTTAAATTGTTGCTGCTATGGTATTAGTATTAGCAGCTGCATGTCGGTGTAGAAAGCAAGATGGTCTTCAGTTTAGCCCCATTCCTTCTGTAGGAAATGTGAGTGAATGACAAAACTTCCTCCTGTGTATCTATTGAACTAACTAGTAAATCTTCAAAGTGAAGGAATGATTGAGATGTTGCTGATTTATTAGCTTTGTAATGGACTGACAATGAGTCCATTCTTTGAAGGCAGTCTTTCAGTTGTCTGGTCATCATCGTGAAAGCAAACTGTTACATCACATAGCTACTGCTGATAATGAGACAATAAAATCTGTTCACTCATTCATTTATCTGGGGCTGGTTGTCAGGGGAACAGCCTCCCTTCCTCCAGCTAGAAGAGGGGTTGTTCCTCCTAAACGCACTCTTCAGGGTGACTTCATTATTAATCAAAATCGTCCTGAAGCACAACAGAATTCCTAGATGGCATTTCTTCTAAAACAACATCTGCATAATCTGAAGTGCTGTGTGGAGGTGTAGAATACTGCATGTTTTAGTATCGATACGATACATGGCCAGTATCATCAACACCGGTCCTGTATCGGCTATTTTATTTAGCCCTTTATGGCTTAAATTTAAAATCTCTGCCTGGATATGTTTGCTTATTTTAATTATGTGAATTTCTTTAAATGTTCTCTAAGTAAATACATTTGCCCATTTACTGTCGATTAAAAGAGAGCCCTTCAGACTAATTTTACTCCCTGCTAAGGGGGGTCCTTTAACAAAATTGTGTCATAGATCTAAACAAAATAAATCAAATTTTATAGGTGTCTAAGCTGAAGCTGAACTATTGATACTACCACACTAGTATCGATCTAAATCAGATTCCCTACTAAGTAGGGAAATCAGATTCTAATTGCTAATTGTTCATTGGCACCAAATAAGAATCTTCCTTCTGGAATCTTGAAACCACAAATAGTCTTACTCTATGGAGAGAACTCCAACTTAGAGGCAGTCAGCTGTGAGTTTCTCAACACCTATATACGTGGTCCACACCACAGAATGAGAGGCTGGGTACCACAGTCTAAACCGCATGTGGAAGTTATCCCTACACCTCACTGGTTCCATGTCCCTTCAGCCTGATCCGTACTGGAAATCAGAACTGACACTATGAAGGACATGGCTGTGAGCCTTCTTGAAAAACTTTCACAACAGTCATCATCAAGACGAAGTACTCCCATTTTTAATGGATAGGAAAAAAAAAGAAAAAGGAAACTACCAAAAGTAGCTTCAAAATGTCATTTTCAACAAGAAAATAGAGAGTCTGGGACTTCTTCATAGAGGAATTTATGTCATATAGTTATAATGATTTCCTCTGAAATAGACTAAATGCCTCTGGATTATGGTGCAGTCAAACGGACTGCAGGTGAGGACACAGGTGAAGCTTTGGTTAGACATTGTTTTTTAATGAAGACAGTAGCTGTGCTTCCATTGACCAAATAGTTGCACAATTTGATATTTTCAAAATACATTTGCTTAATGGAAACACCAATTTCAAAGAAACACTTGTTTTTTTGATCAAACGTTTTGGTGCTGGGAGGAGGAACGTTTATTATGTGCACAAACTTATTCATGTGTGATTTTAATTGTGTTTTCTATAAAATAGAAACACCAGAGTTGCAAAGTTTTTTTTTTTTTTTTTACATTAAAATATAGACAAAGTTTTGTGTGTGTTAGTAAAGGAAACACAGCTAATGATCGGCTATATTTAGAGCTACTGTGGTAAATTACGGCCAGAAGCTGGTTGAGAACAAACACTCCTCACACTTCAGCATTTCATCAGTTCTTCCATCCTTACCTTCCGTCCTCCTGTGTTCAGCCTCAGAGGGGTCAGGTGAGGGTCAAAGATCATGTGAGTGGTTTCGATGTCAATGGGGGACTGTCTCTTCCCGATGGCACACAAGTTCCAGGCCGAGTTGACCAGACCCCAGAAGGACGGAACTAGTGAAGAATGAGAGGGAGACAGAAACAGAGATACATTTTCATTTCAGGTAAATCCAAACAGAAAGAGAACAGATAAACTTAATTATGATGTGATTGGAGAAAACAGGAAGATGAGATCTTAATTTACTGAAATCCAATAATAATAATAATAATAAAATAATAATAATAACAACAACAGTAACAGACAAACTATTGCTAGCTGCTCATCCATGGGATTAAATTATTTTTACTTTCCTCATCTGAGTGTCTGTGCTGCAGCACATTCAGCTTGAGATGAGATCAGATGTGCTGGGTGCCAAGGCTGTGCTGGAATCCATGTAGGTTTGCATTAATATAGAAAGAACTGAGTGGGAGTTGTAACCATTTTTACACCTAGTGTGTGAAGATGCAACAGAGCAGACCAAAACATTAGCTTAGTAAGGCAGGAAGGAGGAAGGTTTTCAAGAGAAAGCAGAAATGAAGGACAGATGACAAAAACATAATTTAGAACCATTTTTTAAACTATTTTATGAACAAAACTAGAAAATGCTAAATTTGAAACTAGACATGTCTGCTAAAAATAGGCTCAGTCAGCAGTTTGCAAAAGATATGATCTTGCATTTTTGATAGTCAGCCATTCCTTACCCTTCATATTGTTTAACTTGTTCTAGTGGAAGAGTGGAAAGATTGAGCCAACCTAGTCTGAATGTTGGTCCACATAGTTTACATCTGAATTAATGGAACTGTTGAAGCAGAAGATCAGCTGGAAAATGAGGGGCACTCATCACTGACCTGCTGGGCAGCAAAACCAGAGACAAGAGGCCAGACCCAACCAGTACAGACATATTTGAACTTTGACATAAGAGTTGCCTGACTGAACTGTAATAACATCTATCCATTGTTTGAACCCACTTCTGTCACAGTGTGATTTGTTGAGGACCCAAGTGCAGAGGCTTTCAGTGGAACATAGTGACTTTAATGAAGAATAAACAAAAGGAGACTGACAGAGATTATCGCTGGGAGAACAGGCAGCTCAAAAATAATAACCACAGAGCAACTAACAAGTAAAGGTAACGAGAAGGAGGCAGAGAAAAACAATGAGACCAGAGGACTAGGTATGCACAGAGGGGAGGTGGATAAGGACATGGGGAACAGGTGAGGAAATCAGGTGATAAGTAACACCTGTTCCTGGCAGGCTGGAGGGACCAGAGGAAGGGAAGGAAGGGAAACAAATGAACACAAACAGAGTTAAACAAAGGAAGGAAAACACCAATCTAATTTCACATACACAAATAAAAGGTAAGCAGTCAAAGAAGCTGAAGACGCAAAGGAATAAACAATATGAAAGGATCCAAGTAAGTAAAAAACAAAACGATCAAAACTGAAATGCCTGACAATCATAGCTGCTAATTCCTGCAGGACTGTGAGAGGGGCGGGGCTTATCTCCAACAGTGACTGGGCGAGAGGTGGAGTACACCCTGGAAAGGTCACCAGTCAGGACTTACAACCACACACACGCACATGCACACACACACACACACACAGACACACACACATACTTAAGGGCAATTCAGAGAATTCAGTTAAATGAACTGTATATGTACAGCGCCAAAGCTCTTCACACTACATTCAGTCACCCAGTCACTCACACACACACTGCTCTGAGGCTGACTGGCTCAGAGTAGTGAGGCTGCCGTGCAATGGGCCCGGTAGGCCTCCTGACCACCAGCAAGGTAGGTGAAAGGTCATACCCAAGGACACAGGGCCAAAGAAGGGCAGAGCTGGGGTTTGAACTGGCAACCCACCAGTTACAGGACAAACTCCCAGCTCCTCAGCCACCGTCACCCTAGTTAAACTTTCAGTCATGTTTTTTCCAAATGATACTACTGCTAGAATCACACTAACATATCACATCAGGTGTACATGATGAAAACTCTGTTCTCTACATTCCGAAGTTCAGCTTTGATTAATAGTGACTATAAATTATAATATTTTTGGCATGTCATGATAAATTGTATAAAACTGAGTCTGACTGTTAAGACTTTGCCTTTTTCCCGTCTGGAAGTGGTCACTGTTTGAACTCCACCTGCCTTGATTCTTCATTTGAAAGTCTGGAGAGGAACCAGCCGACTCACTTCTCCTTAACTAAACAGTCAGTCAGGTGTGTGGCAGACGGGGGGCAGCGACAGAATCGACTTTTTGACCATGGAGGTTTAGTACATCTGACTGGAGTTCAAGTCACATCAATCAATCAATCAATCAATCAATCAATCAATCAATCAATCAATCAATCAATCAATCAATCAATCAATCAATCAATCAATTTAATTTGGGTAGCACATTTCAGCAACAAGGCATTTCAAAATGCTTTACAGAATAAAAATATAAAAATATCATAAATACATCATAGAGTATTTGTTTATTTATAAATGTATTTATTGAGTATTTATTGAGACAGAAATAACAAACATACTCAATACTCATCAAATATGTTGATCGATGTTTCATTTATGTTTCTAAAGCAGCTCTAACTAGTTTGTTTATTATTCTTGATTTAAAGGAACTCAGTGTTTCGGCTGTTTTGCAGTTTTCTGGAAGTTTGTTCCAGATCTGTGGTGCATAGGAACTGAATGCTGCTTCTCCGTATTTGGTTCTGGTTCTGGAAATGTGAGCAGAATCAGAACCAGAAGACCTGAGAGGTTGATACAACAGCAGCAGATCTTTAATGTGTCGTGGTGCTAAACCGTTCAGTGATTTATAAACTAACAGTATTTTAAATTCTGTTCTTTGAGCTTTAAAATACCAGTGATTCTTCTAGCACAGTTTGAAAACCACGGATACAGAGGATTTAGTGAATATCAGTTTTATAGACTGTGACTGCTTTCTGCCACCAAGTGATCCTCTGGTACAGTGTGCACACCAACTTGCATCATAAAGCCTTGGATGGGCATGTTTGAATAACAGCTTAGCTAAATGCAGCCAGATGTGCAGCTCCACGCGTTTCATCCAGCAGAAGAGAAGAGGATGATCACATGCAGAGTTCAAACCGACACAACGGGCATGACTTCACCAAAGCCACTGAAATTCAGATTTGCACAACCACAACATACACATACACACACACACACACACATACACACACACACACACACACACACACACCCACACACACGCACACACTTCAAGCTGATCACTTGATAAACTGTCATGATGTTTGT
>NW_006800159.1:1090894-1091971 GCF_000485575.1 Poecilia formosa | reverse complement strand
TGTGTGTGTGTGTGTGTGTGTGTGTGTGTGTGTGTGTGTGTGTGTGTGTGTGTGTGTGTGCGTGCGCGCATGTTCAGGCCTGAAGACTACCCTGCCTGTCAGGATACACACCAAACAACAAATAGAGGCCAGTCTTTGCAGTTGCAGAAACAGACCTAGTCAAAAGATTTGGAAAGAGTCGACATGTTCAGAGTTGATACGTCTTCTTTCTAACTTCTGTAAGATTCTCTGACATGTTGGATACCAATGCCTGACATACGTCTTTACTAATAGTGAATCATTCTTCCTCTTTCAGTGCATGAGGTTGTTTGTAGCTTTTTGGCTTCTTCTCCTCCTGAGCAGTCGAGGTAAAATCAGGAGTTTCCTCACCATTAATCAAGTATTTTTAGTGTTCAGGGGATTTTTCACAAAGAATCCTGAGACTAAAAGTACCTCCAGTAACATCACTGTAGGAACATGTCTCTCACACACTGCTGTCATGTCCGGCTGGCATGGACAAAGCTGGGCTCACTTTCTGTAAATCAGCGCTCAGCATTAACTGACTGGTTATTTTCTGTCTCCCCTGGCTGCTGCCTGTTCTCTGGGGAGACAAACTGTTATCAGTGGGCCTCCTGCTTTCATAACAAGACAAGTTAAAATGTTCAGTAGACTGTTTTCTCAGAATAATTGGCTTGGCTTTACATGCAAAGCTCAATCCATTCAGTTTGACGATTTATGTTTTATCTGCCACTGTAGGCTTCTTTTTAAGAGATGGATTCTCTTTTAATCAGTTGTGGGTAAAACCCTTCGTTTCAGATTTTCGTCCTTTTAGGCAGCAGTGTTCTGGCCTTGGAACTCTTCCTGAGAAGTATTTTTTGCTACTGTTTTTTTTTTAATTGATAAATCATAAACTCTGATTTTACAGGGCCACTCTTCAGAAGATTCACAGATGCTCCATGTTTTCTCATGGATCATACCTTTTACTCTGGTTCTCCAGAGTCTCACAGCCTTATGATATGTTGTACTTTATTCTGCTGGTCTAATCAGGCCAAGAGTTTTAAAAGCAAAAAAAAGAAAATAAATAAATAAATAAATAAA
>NW_006800159.1:1078429-1079865 GCF_000485575.1 Poecilia formosa | reverse complement strand
ACACACACACACACACACACACACACACACACACTTTACATAGACTCGTTCCAATTGCATGTTACTGATTCTATTTGTGTTGAGGCCACAATTGGAAAAGTTTGTGAAGATTTTTATGTTATGCTTAATATACACAGTATATGTGAGCAGAGATAGATAGAAGATGCAAACAAAAATAAATGGCTCCCAGGAAAAAAAAAATGCAAAATGCAATCTGATGAGGGAATAAATATGTTAATATTGTGTTTCCTTTAGAGAGAGAAGAAGCCTGCTCTAGCAGAGCAGGAGAATAATTGGTGTTTTGACTGTTAGAGAGCCAGGAGTGTGGAACCAGTGGTCAGCTGACTGAAAGCAGAGCAGAGCAGAGCATGGTGTTGGAAATCACATGCTGGGGCGATGAGGGAAGCTGGACAGGGATAATGCGCTCCCTAAGTGAGTGTTACACTGAGCGTGTCAGCTCCTGGAGCAAATCGATTGAGTTCATACATACACCTCTTTCAGAAAACCAAAGCAATGAAGAAGATTGGTTAGTTGTGGAAAAATAGGAGTTTCACCATTTCAGAATTGATGTTTCGCACGAGGAAGCACAACTCTTCATCGCCAAGCCTGCAGATGCTCCCATTAACCTCTCCTGGTTCTTTTATGAACTTGTTTCTCATAGGAAATGATTCTTTTATCAGGCCCTGCTACAGTGGAGGCCTTGAAGAAAGTCCCTTATCAGACATCTGTTCTGAACTCGTGCTGCAGCACCACAGCTCACTGCTTCTGGCTCTTAGACACACTACTGACCTTACACTTTTCTTATTTCTCCTCATTTTCTCTTTAGCTATAAAGAGAAAGAGAAAATTTCCTTTCTCATGAGGTCAAACTGCTTCTAAGGTTTAAATCAATCTGTATGCCTTTCTTTAAAGAACTGCACTCTCCAGAGCTACCATGGGCTTCCAGGTGTCTTATTTTCCAGATGGACGTCCAGCAGATGCTCCATCCCATGTGTGCACATCTACATGTATTAGCTCTAAGTTTCAAATGACAGTCGGCTCATCACACAGGTTCTGTAGGAAATTAATGTAGAGGGGCATTTCTAAATTAATGTTGAAAACAAAAATGGCTTCCTTTAAACCATTCTGAAAATAAAAATCTGGAAACCTTAGAATCTTCAGACATATTTGATCTTTCAACCAAAAAAAAGAGACTCAACCAAAAAAAAAAGTTTCAACCAAAAAAAAAGAGACTCAACCAAAAAAAAGTTTCAACCCAAATAAAAGAGACTCAACCAAAAAAAAAAGTTTCAACCAAAAAAAAGAGACTCAACCAAAAACAAAAAAAAAACTTAGTGATTTTTGCTTTGACATGATTTTTTTTTTGATTGAATACTACTTTTTTTGTTTGACATGATTTTTTTTTTTGATTGAATAATTGTGAAACAAAACTAACTC
>NW_006800159.1:1075715-1077576 GCF_000485575.1 Poecilia formosa | reverse complement strand
TAAATAAATAATTTGTCTGAGCATAATTCATAACTCTTTGGTTTTTAAGGCTTTTTTTAAGTATCAGTATTGATATCTGTCCTGTATTTATTTTATATTTTCAGTATCACCCACCTACTGCAGAGGGAGGAGTCTGGTAATCCCTGGTGTTTCACTTTCATAAGTTTTTCTAAGGAAATGTGCTTGGATCCATGTGTGCTCACACTCTCATATGTCTGATTTTTTTTTTTTGGTACAGACACAGTTTTCTTGATTTCAGGCTGTTGTAGCAAATCCACCTAAGTCTTTGTGCTTGAGGTCCCATGAGAGCACAACTGTCTATTAAAATACAGCCTTTTCTTCTCTTGTTGAAGTCAGTCATGAAAAAGGTGGGCTGAAATCACCGGCTAGTGAACACTCACACCATGTTTTCCTCCACGCATCCCAGTGAGCTCGTGATAATGTGGGAGTTTTTAGTCTTTCAGGGAAATATTGTTGAGCCTTATTTTGAAACATGTAACTTCCAACACGATTCCTTTCATGTTAAACTTGGGCAACAATGGTTAAAATCATCATTTCTCTTCTGTTAAAGACAATCCTTCTTTGCTATTTTTAATGAATACTCAGTAATATTTTATACTATAATTTAAATTTGCCCTTGCTGTTCAGCTTTTTATTAGTCTTCGTGTAAAGCAGGATGCTCTTTGAGTTGTCTATCAATATGCCTAAAATTCTCTACTTAGCAACAGTAAGGTGATTTCTATTCTATTCTATTCTATTCTATTCTATTCTATTCTATTCTATGAAGTGGAACCTGTTTACACCATTTGTCTATAACAACATTATGATGTACGATGGGGTCAATTTGGACAGTTTTTTGACATCTTTCCATCAGAACCATGTTAACTGGATCAGAGCTGCGATTCCATTACAGATTTGTGCAAATCTTTGTCAATATTCTGCTAACGTACAAAAACCCCACAATTACTCAATATCCGTGTTTCCATTAAATAACAAATGCAGTTAAAATCACGTGCAATTAAGTGTGTTAAAGCGATAAGTCATTAAAAAACAATGCTACACCATCATCCTCCAACTGTTTCCTGTCGTCTTCTTTGTGTTTTCCAACAGAAGTAACATCTGGTTGATCACATGACTGGTGTGCAAAGCAGTTTTGCAAAGTACAGTAATTTCCCCCAAAAAAACAACAACAACAAAAACGACCTCATCCTAGCACAAAAACTTTTAATCAAAAAATGGGAGTATTTCCAAAATTGGCATTTCCATTAAACAAATTTATCTTCGTAATTCTAATTTGCATTGAAAATGGTCAATGGAAACGCTGGTTACTAGTTCAACACTGTTTTCTTAGTGTACACATTTTTTCCAGCTTCTAACATGTCAACTTTGAGGACAAAATGTTCATTTCATTTCAAATTCAGTTCTGTTTAGTTACTCTGTCAGTGGTCATAATATTGTGCCTAATTAGTGAATGTTCTCAGGACAGAAAAAAGTTACAAAGGTGCAATAGGAAAGCATCTGGCTGTGTCTGTGTGTGTGTGTGTGCGTTTGTTTGTAATACCTTGTGGGGACGATTTTCCAGACATATACTACGCTGTGGGGACCAATTGCTCCTCGTGGGGACCAGGACCGGAGCCTGGTCCCCACGAGGGGAAACCCTGTTTTTGGGTCAGGGGTCAGATTTAGGGCTAAGGTATGAATTGAGTTTTGGTTAGGGTTAGGGTTAGGTATGTGATGGATAGGGTTAGGAAAAGGGTAAAGGTAAGGAAATGAATGGAAGTCAATGGAAAGTCCCCACAAAGATAGCAACACAATCATGTGTGTGTGTGTGTGTGTGTGTGTGTGTGTGTGTGTGTGTGTG
>NW_006800159.1:1071074-1075705 GCF_000485575.1 Poecilia formosa | reverse complement strand
GTGTGTGTGTGTGTGTGTGTGTGTGTGTGTGTGGTGTGTGTGCGTGTGTGTGTGTGTGTGTGCGTGCGTGCATGCATGCGTGTGTTTTTTGGCACTTCCAGGCGTTTACACTGCAGCCCTACTATGTTTCCTCAGTACACCTCAGAAACATTCCGGACTGAACGTTTTCTCTGTTACAGACAGCAGATGTCACTGAAAAGTTGGGTAATTTAAGCCAAATAGAATACAGTTCTGTTTGCTAACAGTGATGTAACTTCACTGTAATCTTGTTCTTCTGCACCACCTCATTTTTCTCACTTCTTCTGTATGCTGCTGCCCAATTATCTCTGAGGTGGGAAAAGACAGCGAGGCACAGAAGACAGACACTGTTCAACATGCAAAAAGACCACAGCATAGAGAACTCCTCTAGAACATCCTTTCTCCAGAACACACGCCCGGATTTATTAGATATCTTTCACGCTCCTTTCCATAATGTTATCATACATAAAGTTAACCCATTTATATTTTTCAACAAAAATCTGAAGCCTGTTTAACTGGAAACTAAAAATGCTTTGGTGGGGGAAAAAAACAACAACAACCCAAAAACAAAAAAGAACACATTCACATCACTGGCAATACTCCAGGTACATCCTAGATCCCACCACCCCCACTTAGTGACTATTATTAGACAGGAGAGAAGAAGCTCCATGTGTCTGCATGAGTGAGGAGGCTGCAGGAAGACTGAAAAAAGAAAGAGAGGAGTGTGTGCTGGATGCATCTCAGAGCAGGATGGAAGACTGAGTGAGAAAAGCAACCAGACATTTGCTCAGATGGTGCCAGTTGAGTATAACGCAACCATATCTCTGAGAGATATTCAGAAAAAATATTAAAGATGCAGTATGTTTGAAATTCAATGCTTACTTTTTGAAAGAAGAATCATTTTAATTTTCTCTGGCTGACCCTAATTAGCTTTCTTGTGCCCTTAAACTCATCCACCCTCAGCAGCTCTTGCTGCCTGGTATTCCTCTGATGAGGAATTCAAAGTGATGGAGCTTACCTCCACTTAGCATTCCTCATCCACTGGTCCACCTGCTCCCCACTCTCACTACCACTCATGATGTAAAATGTGAACATAATTCTGCATGGGGACTCTTGTCTGACTTTTTCCACAAACCTGCCCATTACCTCTCAAGACAATAAGGGCTTCAGAGCTGATCACTGATGTAATCCCACCTACAACCCATCTATCACTCCTACCACACACACCTCACTACTGACTGGAGTCTCTGGGTTTCTTAAGTGTGGAAAACATCAGAGTGGGATGTGAAAGTGGAATTCACAACAATACAGAAAATTACAGAACCTCTGAATTTAGTTTAATGGTGAAAATGATCCACTGTCATGTACCCTACTGATAATGAGCATCCTGACTTTTGTAAGCTTTTAAGTTTGCTCCGGCATAAGGGGAAACACCGTTTATGACACTGTGGTTTAAATCATGCTGCGTGAATTCAGGAAAAGTTGTGATTTGATCAAATCAACTAACAGGACGGGGAAGATATGAGTTGATTTCTTAGCTAACTATTTCCAACTTTCTATGAGCCCCTCTGTGCTGCGTCCACAGACCTGAACAAGTGGAAGCCGTGACTGTATAGGACAAAACAACTTGGGGAAACCACGGCAGTCGATCCGTTCAATGCTCCTGTCTCTCACTTCCAATGTCCATCATGGCACCTGAATTAGGTGAACTCATTTCAACGGGTCAAAGGTCAAGCGTTCAGATTTCCAACATTTCTTGTGACAGATTGCAGCAGTCTACTGTGCCACCTACACCTAGGACATGTAGATGGTAAAAATTTACCTTTGTGCGGACTGGTCTGGAGGACATTTACTTTTTGCATCCACATTGTCTGCGTCAAATAAGTGCAGACGATGTATATTAGAGTGACCCCTAATATACACAGTGTCCGGGTCTGCTGCGCTCCGCTCCGCTGCGCGCTTCACAGGCAGAGCTCTCCCAGGTCTCCCCTGTGGTAAAAACCAGCTATATGACTTCACAGAGTTACAATTCTACTCCCCCTTATGCTGGCAAACTAGAACTTCCCATATTCCAGTTCATTTGTCAAGTTGTGTTGACCCATTTCATGGGAAGGAAATAAATAACTTTTTACAGTTTCAGTAAACACAGAATCTAAAAATAAGTTGTTGAGGTATCCCTCCTCAGCCAGCTGTGAGGACATCTGACCTGTCATATTCACCAAAGTGAAACCTAACCCTAACCCAACCCTTTAAGTGCTTGTTTTATTTCCTAACAAGTGCTTTATTGAAATTACATTTTTAATCAAGGAGAATTTGGACATTTTATTTCATTCTAAAACCACAACACTAAATTTGCTAGATGTATTTTACAGTATTCGTCATCAACCTCCTGGCCCAGTCATCCGTTTTCTTATTCAATTGTATCGTTCTTCAGCATATATTGTCAAATAGGAGAGTGCTTTACCAATTTTATTTTTTTTGTGTGATGGATAGAAAATCTGAAGCTGCATTACAGATAGAGTCATGGAAGTGAAAGTGAAGATGAAATCTTAACCTTGGACCTTCTTTTCTCTTTCAAACTAAGAAAATTTCTGTCAAAACAGGAACTTTAGATTTTAATCTCTGCCTTTTTTCCCTCTTGTCTAGACCATTGTAGCACAATAAGTATTAATTGAAAAGCCCTTGAATATCTGGACCAGCCGACCTGCACTGAATTATCCTATACTGAATACAGATTGCCAAATTCTTCTTTATTGTTCCTGTGCTGTGTTGTTTCTACTAAAATTTTTATTTATATTCTGAACATTTGCAAAATAATACATTTTCATAGCTGCTAAAACAACTATCTGCTAAAACTATCTTGACTCATGAAGAGAGAAGTAAATATTCTTACCTGAAAGGCATGCACAGCTCAATAGTTCTGTAAATTAAAACTGAAAAGTTTTAATCTTCTCAAAAATTGTTAATAAGCTTTGCCTTGTCTGACAGGCAAAACTAGGAATCCTCTCCTGATTAATTGTCCTAATCTTTTTTTCAGCTCCAATTTTTTTTTTTTTACTTGGAGGCAATAATTTCAAATAGTTAGCTGATATTTCAAACCTGAAGCTTATACACGGCTAGCTGGTTTTCTAACAACATTCAGTAATTGCTTTAAAGTCAAAGTTTCAGGTCTCTGCAGACATGGACAGCAGGAGGAAGGCAGTGGGGGGAAGCGGCTGCTGACCACAGCTGGACAGCCTAATTGTGCCCGTCTAACACCAGGAGGATGAAAACAACAGATGAGATGAAGAGCAGGAGCAGAAACCAGCCTTCCTTATTCTCCAGGAGAATACAAATTTCTGTCCAGCATTCTGTTCCCGAATCTAAAATTAGCACAAAGAGTAAAGAAGATGTGTTTGATGGATTGTTTCTTTCTCGTATCAATGCTTCTTGGCATTGTTACAAGCCCGTTTCACTTCAAAAGCCTGGCCAGACTTTTAAAGCAAACAATTAAACTTCCAAATATATCTCATTTCTTAAAACTTGAACAATAAACGGCAACAGACAAGATTTCATAGAGAATAATCTGTTTAGCTCTGGCAGAGAGGACTTGGCTAGTTTTCTACGGGCACAACCTACATCATCAACTCTGCCACTCAAACCACAAATGCATTTTCCTTACAAACACAGGACCATTTAAAAGGAAATAAACAGCCTCATCAATGTAACAAGGTGAATTAAGCATTGTTTCAACACAGGGGAAAAAAAAATCAACCAAGCACAAATGTAACAGAGTTCCACCTCATAGCAAATATTTTCAGAAAGGATGGCCTCAACACACCCATCTAGATGAAATTGTCCATCAGCATAATTGAGGCGCGTCTTAACACTCCCAGCACTGATTATCCAAAGAGGGTTTTAATTAAGCTTTGCTGGCTTCCTGAACAAGCTGCTGAATTCCATTCATGCAGACAAGCAGATAAGTCTTCATCAGTTTGACTTGGGATGGGAAACTTTTTTTTTTTTGAATTACTGAATTAATTTGATGGATAAAATCATTTGCATGTATATAGACAGAAACAGTTTCATAAATGTCTGTGTGGGTTTTCACCAGCAGAACCGCCCCTACCTGCAGGGTCATGACCTTTGTGTTGAGCTGGAATAAGGGCCAAAATCATTGACCTGCTGGACGTCATGGCACATTTCAACAATAGAGTCCAAACCGGTGTTTTTTCTCTTTACTCCCAGACTCTTTTATTTAGGCTAGCTCACTTGTTGCTAAGCTGCAGACATTTTACCTCAACATGGTTGTGCCAATATCTGTTGATTTTTATCACACCTCACTCTCTGCTATTTCAACGTTTCAACAGTTTCTCATCTACCAGGGGAAACCAAATGTTGGATTTGTTTTATTCATCTCCAAAGCAAGGCCTTCTTTTGAGAAAATATTTTATGATCTTGTGTTTCTCTGCTTGGAATATAAACTTTAATTATCCCTTAAAACTGCGTTATTTAAATAAGTTTATTTGAATTTAAAAATATCTCTTCACAGTGAAGTGTCAAACAATGTCTAATAATTTTAAAACAATTTATATTTGATCTGACAGTTTTGCAGATTTATGCAACTTTTATTA
>NW_006800159.1:1061407-1070376 GCF_000485575.1 Poecilia formosa | reverse complement strand
TATATATATGTATATATGCCAATTTGAATAAAATCTATATTCAAAATTACTCTGGGTGTAGCGGTACACTAACATCATGGTCTGGAATTCTTCAGTTCACTTCAGTCAGGAGAAAAGGATAAAAACGGCCAAATATAGATCTGAGTTTAGAGCTGGTTTGATTTAGTCTTTAATTAACAAAGGACAACAGAGCGCAGCCAGTGGATCGATGGAGAATGTTGTGTTACACACTTAGTTCTGCACATAGACATTGTGCATGTGTTCTGCTATAAAACAACGCTGTATTTGAAATTAAAATTTTCCTTCATGTAATTTTAGGACAGAACAAAGCTAGTTGTACGCTAAAATAGTGTTACTATTTTGGAGATCTTACAATCTGTTTAGAACTAAGCCAACACAAAAATAAACCAAAATCTTTGACGATATTCAGTCGTGTAAGCGGTGGCCATTTCTGTCTCCTTCGAGACAGAAACCAGCAGAGAAGAATGTTTCCTTTACAAACAGCTTTAAATAACAAGGACTTGTTAAATTGTATTGAATCGGTTTTATCTGAATGGCATATTACATGTTAAGAAATAAACAATATTGCTGTTATTTACACTAAATTTAGCAAAAATGCTAATTTCAATCTGTAGTCTTATAAACAATACAACATGCAGAAATAACATTAATACATATTCATACAAAACAAATAACGACATAAGTTTGGGTGAATGTATTTTAAGATACTCTGTTCAAAGTGTGAGTGCCTTCTAAAGTGTTTGCTACAACATCTGTCATTAAATAATAACTGGAACAGGAAGTTCCTAAAAGGTACCGAAGGTTCAGTGAGTACTGAACCACCATGCTGTAAGCTGCCTCCTAGGAGAAATAGGTGGAGTTCTCTGTCATGGTGACAGGCAGTGCATTCCAGATCTCACCTTCTTTAACAGATAAAACGTCCTGGAAGATTTTCAATTTTGAACCTCACAGTCCCCCCTGGAGATGACCTGCTTCTATTTATACCGTTTTGCTTTTTAAAAAGAAGTTCTCCAGGAGTGACAGGGCCTTATCATTGACTCATAAATAAGAAGCTATCAAAGATTTTTAATTTTTTGTCAAGACGTTTAATAGGATTTAGTGAAGTGACACAAGCAAACAGCCATGTTGTGAAACAGGCAATCAATCATGCATTTCAGGTCAGACTTGGCAGCCTCTGTAGAAGTAAGAGGCCTAATCTGTTTCAAATTTTGCAGATAAAATGTAATTGTTTGAATTACATCTTTATGTATTTTTAAAGGTAAGACTGGAGTACAGAATTAAACCAATGTATTTAAAATGGGTGACCAGCAGCAGAGAAAAGATCCGTTCAGTCATACAGATGATTTGAACCTGACTCACCATCTGACAAGATGGAGCAGGAAGATGTTAAAAAAATAGCTGCTTACTAAAAAGATGACCTAAGAATGAAAGAAGTACATTCCTAATCAAAATAATATGTTGGGTTTAATTCAAGCTGGGCCTCAAATTAAAGTTAATCAGGTTGGATCAGGCTCAGACACCATGTCACAACGTCTCTGTCAGAGTCTAGTTGGAATTTTTAGGTCCAATCTAAATTGTAGTTGTGTGAGCAGATGTGAGGTCTCAGCAGGTGAAGCAATCGTTTAATTTAATTGTTCATATGTAGTTATTGGAGCCACAGCCAGTAGTTGGTCACTGCGGAGAAAAGCTCAGTTGTTTTCTTCTGCTGGAGGTGGGACGGGATCCAGATTCTCTGTTCAACTTGTTGAAAATGAAACTGCATGAAAATTAAATGCAACTAAACAGCCATCATTTAAAAATTGATGGGTTAAAATAGAATAACTCGTCAAAATGATCAGTCAAAATGACGGGTCACTAAAACGTCTAAGCCAACTTAGTTTGTAGTTTTGTAAGAACCACAATCAGAACTACAAGAACTATAAATGCACTTGTAAGAATTGTGGCAGCTGTCTTTGTATCTCCCCCCTGTGTGAAAATCATGACAGTATATGTAAAGGTGTTTAATGCATCAGCACATTAACCTCTGGCAAAGCATCTAGGAGAACGTCAATATAGATTGAGAATAATAAAGGTGCTGGGATAAAGCCCTGTGGAATCCCAACATCATATTCAAGGTGAGAGGATTTGACAAGTTGCTTTTTGACAGTCAGTGCTGGGTGTAGGTTATTGCAAAGCAAAGTAAATGAACAGTCTTTGTTAATGTCCCCCAGGTTGCCCATCAGATTATGGGGACTACTCTGAAACTTTGAGGTTTGTTTTCAGGCTGATCTGGTTTCCGGAGTGCCAACATTCATATCCATTTTATTTCCAATTTCATCCTTACAAAGCTTAAAATCAACACTTTCAGAATCTGTAAATAACTCAAAACGGCCCCAGGGAGACGTGTTCCTGTCAGTGTTGCCAAGTCTGCTTATTGTAAGCGACTTAGGGCTTGTTTTTCTTTTTTTTTCTCTAATTTTCAAATCTCATGAGTCACTGGTTGTGGATTTTAAGGTGGTTTTTGAGTGTGAAGTTGCTTATTTGATTTTGGCTTTCATTCTGAGAAAAACCCTTTGATTATCTCCCAGCACCCCACTGTAAAGCAAAAACACTAGTAGGCAGTTTGTTCTTTTGACACCTCCGTTTTGGCATCCCAAACACGCCACAGCCCTGAGTGACAGGGGAACAAGTGATAATGCAGCGTGGGAATCAGATGCAGTAAATGGGGGGAAGAAAAAAGTCAGAGAAAAAGCTTTACTGCACCATGCGAAACCTCTGCACCTTTTTTTTTTAACTCCATCTGAACTCCTTAGTTATCGATTTAATCCAGCATTCTAATACTAAAAAGCACAAAAAGCTGCACCTTCCTCTTCATGACACATGTGCAAAATGCACTTTTCTTTTTTCAAAGAATCAAAATTATTCAAAAATATTTATCACAAAAGTCTGCAATACAATTTTGCTGTTTGATGTTAATAATGCCACAATAAATGTCTACATTTCTACTGTTTACCAGTGGCCTTGGGTTTATACAGTGTGGTGGGTTGCCAGTTGGGCTTGTTTTCATATAGCTGGTTGCATGTTTCTCTTGCAAGATCTGGTAACCACTGGTTCCTGGTTTTGTTGTGGCCAGTCACATTTTATACCGAGGACATCTTCACCAGACACCATCTGGCCCATGCAGTAGATGCCATGTCTTTGATTAGGCCTCATTCATGACCCCTGGGTTTCGTCTGGCCCATATAACTCTTTCCAGTACATGTAACTAAGTCAGAAGTGCAAAGAGTAACCCAGATTGCTCCGAAATGTGTCTGTTCTCTGGGGAGCAGCACAGCCAGTTGGCCACACAGCAGCCGGCATAGATGGGATTTTTAATGCTTTTCCTGTGTTTGTGCCTCTCAGTCACTGTTCTGCCAAGAACGACAAGTAAAAACAAGCATAGTCCTTGGCTTCACACAAATTTAGATTAATCAACAAAATAATATGTTCATGCATTGGTTCCCTTATGTTACAACAAAGGAAAACTCATATTTGGCTCATTATTTCAATACAAAACCTGATCGTAAATTCCTGTGTTCATCACACAGAGCTCGGGGAAACAAACTGTCGCTGTGGTGGCTGCGCAGACATTTCAGAATAAAAAATGTTTATTTAACATTGCAGCCAGTAGCTGCATGATTATCAATCAGGCGACCAGTAGCTGGCTATCTGACAAATAATCAGCCTATTTCAACTAGTCAGACTTCCAGCCTTCACAGTAGCTTGTCATTCTTTGCCTTGCATCAAAAAAATGTCATTGATAACTTCATTTTTTGAACAGACATAATAAACAAATCTGCAATGCCGCTCTGGCCTACGTCCCGGCCGCCGCGTTGTGCATCGCCACTTCAACACCTTCCATTTGAATATGTTGACTGCTGGTCGGTGACGATACACAGAAAGTCAGGTCAAACTTAAACTTTGTGTGTGGAAGTTATTACACCTTTGTGTTTTATATTACAGCAGGGTATTGTGTCTCTCTGTCTTTCTTTGTAGGAATTATAACAATACTTTGCATGATGTGTAGTCAAAGTTTGAAGTGCCACGCCCCTTCAACAATCTCAAAAACTCACTATTTCTACAGCCATGGGCGAAGGCCAAACTGCACAATTTGAAGCCAATTGATCAAAACCTCTTGGAGGAATTACATCAAATGCAAAAGCTGTAATTGGCCAAAATGACGCAAAGATGCCAACTATTTATCCAAAATGACCGCCTTCTTGTTTGTTGTAGAGAATGGGTTCAGGTAGATTTGTGAAGTGCCACAATTCCATACTTCTACAATAAAGTAAGCTTAATGAGGGGGGTGTTTTGAATGTTGTTTCTACTGTGACCTCTGCACAACATTTAAACCAGGTACATTCATGCATGTCTGACCCGTGTGCAAAGTTCACTGAGTTTATGTTTCTGTCTTTTCATTAGGCCACCTCACACGACAGAAGAAGAATAAATACAGATGAAGTAGGCCTTTCTCTGCTCTGGCCTTAAATGTTATACGTTTCAACAAAATCTCTCCACTCTGTTGAATGTCTGTATTAGTGTGAGCCTTAAACTCAGATAGAGTTTGTTGATGGATGAAAGGTAATGATTCATCATTTAGGAACACTTTCATTGTGTCATGCACTGCACTGAGCTAGACAAGGTTATTAACGCTGCACTGTAGAAGCAAGGGCAGAATTTATTTAGCAGCCTATATGCCATTACAGATGAATGCTCCACGGTTACCGTGAGCACCTATTTCCCACAAAGTCCTTCAGGATTTTATTTTTCTTGTTCACAGGCACACCAACCCTGCTTTGTATTATGTGACAATAGTTTATCATTTCAGATTTACAATAAATAAATCCTTGGGGCTGTTCAGCAACCCACCTGGTTCTCAGTGTTGTTCCGGCTGTTTAATATGAATGAATACTTACCTCAGTGTAAAAGCTGAATTAAAGTAAAAAAAATAAATAAATAAATCAGCATAGAAATGTGTTGATTTATTTCCATACATTTTTAATATTGCCAGTAGACTCAGTATCCATGAAAGAAACGTGACATTATGGTATGTCCTCCTTCCAGCAATACAGTCAAGAATCACAAATGATTACATTTATATATTAAATCCCATGTTGAGGTTTTGTGAACACTTTACAATTATTTTAAAATAAAAATGATTCTGTAATTGAAGACATTGTAACTCATTCTGCATGCTTTCCTTTAATGTTTCACTTTGTGAAGGACACAGATGATGTGTAGAGGATCCCCTCTTCCAGCCTCCATTTCCTCTGAGTGACAGTTGGATAGCACACAGAGTGAGAAAAACCTTTTCTGGGAAAAGTCTGATTAAGATCTTACAGTTCTTAGAGCTTAAATCTATTGAACGATAACTTACTGAACTTCCTTCATTACTCTAACCAAAAGCCGTTTTATTCTGGTCAGGACAAATATATACTTTTTCTTTGTCTTTGTGTGTGTGCTGATGAACACTGACATTATATAATTTTTCTCAATATTCTTAGATAAAAAATATGTTTTTCTTCATCTTTTGCCTAAAGGGTTATGGGGGAAAATGAAAACTTGACTTTTTATTTTAGCTTTCTGCCATGTTACAATGTAACATGGCATCATCAGAAACATAACTGGAGTGTCATCTTGATTATTTCATCCATTTCTGAGATGGATGAAATAATCCATCTCAGAAATGGATTAATGTCCCATGGCAACCATTCGGGGTGTCTACACACTTGTGCCCACAATGCACCGCCTACTTCCACAAAGCTCCTCCTCCTTGGAGCTGCAGTCTCCAGCAGAGCTTCTGTCTCACAGATCACCCCTTCCCCACTCAGCTCCTTCAGACTAGCAGGAGCAGCAGTTAGCAAACACTTAGTGGAATTGTGCATCTGCTGAACTCATTATACAAACTACTTCTTTGTCCAATGCCCTTAAGAAAAGTTGTAAAAGTCATAATGAGAAAAGGGAGAGAGATGAAAAAGTAGGAGCTTCTTAAAGACACAGAGGCCAATTTCAAGGTAGGTACTGATAACGATTCGCTACTTCCCTTCAGTTTAAATTTGGTACTTGAATTGTCCACAAATCAACTGAATTGTCCACAAATCTTTGTTTATTAATAATTTTTAAAATTGACATTTTTCCCCCTTTACTAAGCATTCTATGCTAGCAGGTTAATGATAAAGTACATGCTAATAAAAAACCACAAAGCCTGCCTCAGAAAAAACACCAGCTAAATATTCAAAGGTTTACAATTCATATGAATGTGAAGACAAGACAGAAGATAATAAGATCTGAATTTAGTGACCAAGTATGGTGCAACATTTCCATGAAGGCCAAAGTAATCAGTCAAATAAAAGATTTTGATTTTAACAATATTTTACAGCAGAATGTGGTAAATACAGTAAACTAAGGTTCATTAGTCATGGAATGTCCTGTTATGGTAAATTAGTGCCACTCTACCACCCAAATATAATATAATATAATATAATATAATATAATATAATATAATACAGAGGGAAGAGTTTAGGTTCAATCAGTTCACTTGTGAAGTCTATCTAATAATAATAAATCAATCTTCAAATCTGTAAATTTACATCATCTAATTAATGAGAAATGTCACGTTCAAGAAAACAGACAAGGAAATTAAAGAATTATCAACTTCAGTAACTTCAAAGGAAAATCATAGCTCACTTTAATCATAACCTATTGAGTTAATTAAGCTCCCCATATAAGCAGGGGCCCTATGACAAAAAAAAGTCAAATTGGGCCCCTTGTGTAGCTGCTGTCACCACATGAATCTAACTGGCCCGTGNTGTGCATCTGCTGAACTCATTATACAAACTACTTCTTTGTCCAATGCCCTTAAGAAAAGTTGTAAAAGTCATAATGACAAAAGGGAGAGAGATGAAAAAGTAGGAGCTTCTTAAAGACACAGAGGCCAATTTCAAGGTAGGTACTGATAACGATTCGCTACTTCCCTTCAGTTTAAATTTGGTACTTGAATTGTCCACAAATCAACTGAATTGTCCACAAATCTTTGTTTATTAATAATTTTTAAAATTGACATTTTTCCCCCTTTACTAAGCATTCTATGCTAGCAGGTTAATGATAAAGTACATGCTAATAAAAAACCACAAAGCCTGCCTCAGAAAAAACACCAGCTAAATATTCAAAGGTTTACAATTCATATGAATGTGAAGACAAGACAGAAGATAATAAGATCTATATAATATAATATAATATAATATAATACACAGGGAAGAGTTTAGGTTCAATCAGTTCACTTGTGAAGTCTATCTAATAATAATAAATCAATCTTCAAATCTGTAAATTTACATCATCTAATTAATGAGAAATGTCACGTTCAAGAAAACAGACAAGGAAATTAAAGAATTATCAACTTCAGTAACTTCAAAGCAAAATCATAGCTCACTTTAATCATAACCTATTGAGTTAATTAAGCTCCCCATATAAGCAGGGGCCCTATGACAAAAAAAGTCAAATTGGGCCCCTTGTGTAGCTGCTGTCACCACATGAATCTAACTGGCCCGTGAAATGCTTTACATAACCAACTGTAAAGGCTCAACTGTCTTGCTAACTGACAATAAGATGAATCTATAACTAGTCTACGATTTCCCAACAGAACATTGTTGTGTCTGGTAATGTTTGGCCAGATAACCGAAATCAAACTAACGTTATCGTTGGTTGAGTCAGTCAGTTATTCCAGATCAGTGGTGACTTGCTTTGAATATAATCCTTTATAATATTTGAATATAATCCTTTATAATATTTGAATATAATCCTTACAAAGGTTCAGTCAGCTGATTTTCAAAATCAGCATACTTCTTACTAGCTTCCACCAGCTGCAAGGGTTCATTTCCTTTCAAGTTCACACAGTGATTTGATGTCTGTCATTTACAGGAAAAGGTGCTTTTACAACTTCACAGATCCTTACTTCAAGAAATACAAACTTATCCTTTAAATTCATTCTACCTATTATGAATCTGCCAAATGAGTTTTCTATTACAGTAAAAGCTGTGCTATTTGGGATGGGACAGTTTTCCAAGCTGCTTTGTTCAAAGTGAGTTAGCCTTGACATTTGGTTAGCTTTTAGCAAAATTATTCTAAAGAGATAACAAAAACAATACCACTGTTATTAGTCAGAAAGAAGTGTGATGAAAAAGTTGAAAAATTAGTCAGCCTCATTTTGATGGCAAAGGCCAACAGTGAATTATTCAGGTTGAGTGGAAACCTGAATAATTTCAAACCATGGTGAAACTAAATTACACAGAGACCCTGTGATGTCATACATATAAGTATGGTCCCACTGACCTGAGAGCCAATCTCTCTCCACTGAGAAATGAATAAATCATATCTTTTGAACAACATTCGTACATCTAATAAACTGTGAGCTGCTGTTCATTTCTCTGATGTGTGGAGGGTCGTATCGCTCCACTCAACCTGAGAGCCTCTGCTCTTTGTTCCTGTTAAGAAGGCTGAGCTTGTTGAGAGAAATTACTGGTGTTGCAATTTATTGCAGAAATCATTACATATTCTGCGACTCTGCCTCAGACATCTGGAGTTTCTCTTTTAATTATTTTTAAACCTGTCCTGTCCAGCAGTGTGTGCACTCTGAATTGTTGTCTGAATCCCAATAGATTTACATTCACATAATAAGGTTATAATAAGGTCCATATATATGTGTGTGTATATATATATATATATATATTGCTTTAGGCATTTTTTTTTCAAATGTAATGTCAATTCCTATTCCTTCTGAAAGAGAGAAAGAAAAGAACAGAAAAATTATAGTGACAATCAACTACAACATCACTGAAAAGCACACAGTGCTAACTTAATATAAGATGTATTTGTGGCGACTGCTGCTCAACATAGAGCATCTGAAAAGACCTGAATCTAAATTGATTCTAAGG
>NW_006800159.1:1024813-1061358 GCF_000485575.1 Poecilia formosa | reverse complement strand
GTGTGTGTGTGTGTGTGTGTGTGTGTGTAGTTTCTCCATGAGAATGTTCAATAGCATGAGGAGCTGAAGCACAGCAGCCAGTATGAAGCTTTGCTGTGTGGACGTACTGTGCTGCTTTTTCCTTGTTCTAAAAACTACAACAAAAAGGTTCAAGGTTCTTAAGAGAATTACAATCACCAAAAGATGCACAGACTAGTCAGGTCTGTGGTTCATGCCTGAATTATTCATAGGTCAGTGGCCCAACAAAACCAACACATTCATCCCATAGACAGGCTTGCTTGTGGACAAACTGAGACTGCTGAGCTACAGCAGCATGACGTACTGGTCCCAGTGCTGAGACAAGTCATGATGTTCCAGGGTCTCAACCTTTCATCTGGTAACATTAGGGATTTACAGCCATCTGCTTCAGAAGACTGACTTCTCATTTCAGTGCTTGGGTGTGTGTGTGTGTGTGTGTGTGTGTGTGTGTGTGTGTGTGTGTGTGTGTGTGTGCGTGTGTGTATGTGTGTGCTGGCCTGCCTGTGGGTTTGTGAGGGTGGATTATTTCTCTCTAACCTCTCTATTTTCCCTTTCTTTGTATTCTTGTCACTTGTCCATCCCTCCTACAGTTCGGCTGTCTCTCCGACTTTGACTCAAGCTGTGTTGATGCTCAGCACTACGACAAAGGTCATATTTAAAGAGTCAGACAGAGAGCGTGACTGTAAAACCTCCCAGTGTGAACCGTGATGCTTGCTGGAAAACGTTTGCTGCGTTATAGTTTGCCAAGACGTTTCATTAATCATGTGCTAACAGGCGTAACGACGAGGCTCCACATGATATAAAAAACATAGTCTAGGCTGGATAAAATACCCCAAACTGACCTGTGAATAATAAGCTTAATTAGAACAATGGATATGAAGCTCATCTGAAGTGCTGGTATAGAATTTGTCATGACAGCATCATCTTTTGTAATGGGACAATCTCTAATTATTCTGACAAAACCAAAAGATAAACCAGCATGTTATGAACCAGTCACAGTAAAAATAAAGTATTTTAATAAGCAGAATTACAAAAGAGAGCTTTTTCCTTAAACTTATTAATTCAAAAATAC
Source organism: Poecilia formosa (assembly GCF_000485575.1). Lineage (NCBI taxonomy): Eukaryota > Metazoa > Chordata > Actinopteri > Cyprinodontiformes > Poeciliidae > Poecilia > Poecilia formosa. The sequence goes on along the minus strand of NW_006800159.1, from coordinate 1,060,268 downwards.
AACCATAAACATACCCAGATACTTACGTTCCAGAGAGGAAACCCAAATTAAGCTAGTGATGGGAATAAAGTTGTATTTAGAAATTTAAAAAATCACTGAATTTATTTTGATGAAGGATGGAAAAAAGTGCAGTAGCAATGATAGAGGGGAAAAATAACACAAACAATCACACATACTGGTGGTAATGTAAAGGTCTATGGCTGCTTTGTGTCTTCACAACCTGAAGAACGTGTTCGAATTAGTGAAACCATGAATTGTGCTCTGAAGGAGGGCGTAGTCATCATTGTGTGATGACATAGACCAACCATACTGGTGTTGCTCTGGTTGTTGATCACAACAACCAGAGCAAGCAGCCTTAGAATCAAATGTTTTCCATTGAGTCTGACTGATTTTGAGCTATGTTACATGGAAGACCAACCATGTTGGTCTATGCAAAAAGCCAAACATCCAAAGGATACCAGCAATTCCACCTCTGAATGACACACCAAAAAGTAAGTTAAGGTTTTTGAGTGGTCTAGTCAAAGTCCAAACTTAAATAAAGTCAATTTGGTGTTACTTTAAAATGGTTGATGGTGGAAATCCATCTACTGTTGTTGAATTAAAATGATTAAAAGGACAGTGGGCTAAACTTCCACTTGTAGTTGTTGCTGTGCAGAGGAACGATGGGTCCTATGTTTCCCACAGGACCAGGTTGCTTTGGTTTTCATGGCAAAAGAAAAAGCCAAAAATAAAGAAATCTGTTAGGGGGCAAATATTTCTATATAGCACTGAGAGTTTGCTCATCGGCCATAATATTAAAATCCTCTTGGCTCACAAAGAGAGATCTACACCTCAAACTGCACTTTGTCCACATTTAAATGAAATACTTAAATGTGTATTGGTGAAAAGCCATCCATAGTTTAGCATATTTATGATCACAACAACCAGAGCAAGCAGCCTTAGAATCAAGTGTTTTCCATTGAGTCTGACTGTGTTTGAGCTTTGTTACATGGAAGACTGTTGAACAAGAAAAACTGAGACATTTATTTTTACATTTAAATAAAACTTCACACTCACTGTATAAAGATAAATCAAAATTGAATCATTCCAGTCCACTCAAGCAGGCAACTTCACCCAGCAGAGCTACAGATGGTCAGATGTGCTGTTGGCAGCTTGCCGACAACGCCGTTCCTCCTCGTTGCTCTTCTAAGTGAAATGTTTGATCAGCTTCTCTGTGTTTGTAAGAAAATATTACATGTGTTGCACATTTCAAGATTAATAAATAGCATTCATTTAAGTTAATATTATCAGCCTTTGGTTTGGAAACATCACTTTCTTATGCACGAGTCTCTGTAGCCAGTTTGTTATCCACATAAACCAGATTTTCATAGTTTTTGGACATGTTGGGGAAAAAATCAAAACAAATGAAACAGCTCAGACACACCATGGATATCACAAATGTGCACCTCTGCAAGAGAACCAACACAGCTGCGACTTCAATATCACGCTCATGGCCCAATGACAACTTTGCATAATCACATGCTGTTGTACAAAAACACTTTACTCATTTGAGCGTTGAGGATTACAGTTTTTTTCTTTTATTTCTTTCTTTTTTTTTTTTTTACACACCTAGCTTGAAGTTGAATTGAAACTATAAACTCTGCCTCCTCAGCCTGACCATCATAACTATATGATGCAAAAATCTGCAGAAGCATGAAAATTGAACCGTCATGTTGAAGCATTCTGCAGTGGGGTGGCCTGGTTTAATATTCTTTATCACTGATGAACAATGCTAACACATGTAATGTACAGTTTTTATCTTTAATCTAAAAATCTGTTGGCTTGGCAACTGCTTACTGGTTTTGCTCTATTGATACGAATAAAGATACTTGTCATATTATATTGTTATTAAAATGATTCATTGGTCTTTATTGTTCTTGCAACATCAAAAACTATTTGGCGTATTTTTCTCATCATTAATACCGAGTATTCCACATCTCAGTATTTTATGGTATGCCTTTTATAGATACTTTAAAAGGCCTGCAGCTTTAAAGCCGTGGAGATGATTCTACACAGTGCAGCCCATCCAGGTTTTACTCAGTTAAATATGCTATAAACCATGTACATTCCCTTCATTTCAAAGCTATAAACTGCTGTGTGGGTCTGTCTCAATATGTCCAGGCAAAACAAAGACATGAGTGATGTGGCAAAATGTGAAAACACAAAAGCAAAAATATATCTTAATTTGCAAGCTACATATTGAGCACTGATTTCTTGTTTAATGAGTGACAAAGTTGGATTCCAGCTGTTGGGATCCAACCATAAAAACAAAACATGTTCAAACCATGTTACCTGATCAAAAATGTTACCTGACCGGAGATCAATTGTACATGCAGTAAGTGGGCATGTTGCATGTGGTCTAAATAGACTACAAGTGCAGTTGATCACATGCACAAAAGTGATGCAGACCACCGTCTTTAAATGAGGATTTTGTGCATCAGGTAAACAGTCCCCCTTCCTCCTGCTTCCTCTGTATTTGTTCTACCAAACGGTCACAAAGCTAAAGAAATGCTTCTCTGCAGACATTCTCCTTTGTGAACAATGATGTTAAAATCTCCATGTAAGAGTTATTGACCATTCACCTGTTTTATTATTATGATAGTTATGTTGTGATTGGTCTTACTTGTGGCATTTTTTAAGGCACAAGATTTAATTTCTTAATGAAGAATGGCTAAGAATGACTATCACTATCAGCATCCTGCTGAAGACTGAGCTGCTGGAGGACAAAGTGACCAAAGTAAGGAACACTCTGTGACTTCTACCATCCATTTGTTCACTGTCTGCAGTATTACTGACATTAACTGTCTGTCCTGTCTATCGTTTTCTGGCTTGGCCTTCTCTTTACCTTGGATGTTTTCCTGGAGGAAGCTGAGCTGCTGCTGCAATAACGAAATGTCCTCCTTCTACAGATGATAGACTTGGCCCTGCCTTTCAGTGTTTGATTCTGTCTCTTTCCTATGCAAAGCCGTTGACTGATCTTTTGCTGCAACAAACTGCATGTGCTCAATTCCATCCTGTAGACTGGAAAATGAGCTCAGAGCTTTATCTGCTTAGCTGTGTTCCTGTCCTAGAAGCTACTTTTGGAGCTACTGCTGCCATTAACTCTCTACTGGTTCTCTGTTACAGAATGTACTCCTGGATCAGTGCTTTGTGTGTGTGTGTGTGTGTGTGTGCGTGTGCGTGTGCGTGTGTGTGTGTGTGTGTGTGCTCCGTATTTGGAAACTCCCAGTTGGTGGTGGCAGGTGGTCGTTCACACAGAGCCAGTTCAGGTTCAGGTTCAGGTTCTATTGTCCTTTTCACTGTTACTACATGCACGGTAAGTATGAAGGATTGCTGCAAAGTCAACAACACAATGACGCACACTATGCTCGTCCAGGAGAAGGTGATGCTGCCACTCAACACTTATTGCAATCAGATCTAAAAAAATATTAAAGGTATATTAATTGTGATTTAGTTGAGGAAATTCAATTAAATTATTCCACGAAAAAAAAGGGAAAACTGCTAAAACCTGAATTGGTTAGTATTATAATATATTTAATCTCTATTATTTTCAACCAAAGTTATTCCACAAGGCTCTTTAGACATTGTGGAAGGTCTAAAGAACCACTTGTGACACAAGTACTTGTGACACAAGTGCAGATCCCTGTAATGAAGGGATCTGCAGGGAGCAGATCCCTTCACTAAAGCAAAGCAACAAACAACAACAAAACAAGACAAAGAAGTTTCCCTTAAGCTAACGATCACAAGAGCGAGTTTTGGAAGACAAAGATGGATTTGGAACAGATTCGTCAGAATGAACAAAGTAGATTCAGTTAAGACTCTACTTTGTCTAAGTAGACAAAGCAGATTGTCTACTTGGTGAGCTAACTTGGTTTGGTCGATTTGTTTATTTATTTTTGCTGTTTTTGATTTCTAATTCCCATGGCTTGTCTTCATGTGGTTTTTGTTTGGATTCTACTTTTCTAATTCTCACTTGGTCTGCTAGGCAGTGGTAAATGGAAAGTGTGCTTGTATTACATTTGCTTGAATTAGAGAAACTGTACTTGGTCTGTTTCTGTGTGATCGAGTGAGATATCGCTATGGTGACACCAGCAGGCTGGCTGTGTAGCTCTATAATCAGATTGTCACACATCTGCTTTAAGCTGTAGCTGGTTAACTTAGCGAAGTTTAGAGTTCTACGGTGGTGTGGTGGGCGGGGTTAGTGAGCGTGGTTGTGGGAGAAATCCCAAATGTAAGAGGTATTGCTTGCCAAGTCTGTATGGTTCAATAAAATGTACAGATGCAATAATAATAGCAATAACAATAATCAGCTGAAAGCCTTGTGAGTACTGACATGCTGCTTTAAGTGGATGCTAATAACTGGGATGTATTCCTAACCTGTTGAGTTTGTCTTTATCAACATCTTTTTCAGCACGCCTGACGTAATTTCACTCAGAAACACTGCACAGCATGGAAGAGACATCGGGCATCGGCACTGGCCTTTGACGTGTGAAAATGATTTAAATTCTGCTCTCCTAGGGATGCACCCGGCCCCCAGCCGGCCCAATGTTCCCTTCTAGCATATGAAATTAGCAGGACATTTTTCTTTGAGCCTGAACCAAAAAGGGCCACCTCCTGAAAGAGGAGTAATGAGACTGGGCTCCGTTTTCCTCTTTCAGCTTCCTGTTCTCACTGACTTAAGTGAGTCCCACAAGTATCCGATGATGGACAGTTTCAACGTTCTTCAAGGACTCAAGGACAGCATCACAATGATGTCTGCAGCTCTGAGCTTCTTCTTTATTTTTTATTTTTTTGTTCTCCTTCCAGACACATAGCAAAGGCTGAGGTATTTGATCAGCATAGTTCAGTCCTGCCTGTGTTCATCAACAACGTTCTGAAACTAAAACCCAAACCGTTTGAAAACGTGATGGAGAGTTTGACCACTGAAGAATCAGGGATGACTTAAAATGCAGGTGGACAGTCATGATAACTGACTCAAAGAACTTTAACTGGATTACAAACAATAAAAGATACAAAAGATATAAAATACATCATCAATGTCATTATTATTATTATTATTATTATTATTATTATTATTATTATTATTATTATTATTATTATTATTATTATTATTATTATTATTATGCAGTGGGAATGCAATTCCTCTTTCATATAGATAACATTTCAGCCTTCAAACTTCACTAATAACACATTGAAAGTAACAGCTGTGCTCAGTTACTTGAGAAGTGAAAAAACAAGCTGGTTGAAAGCCATAACATCCAGCTAAAACCAGATATTTATACACTGCATAAAAAAATAATCAGTCTAAACTCTTAGATTTACCAACACTTGTGTTTCTTTTGTAAAACAGAATAATTGGAGAGATCAATTTGGGGAACTTTTTTCTTTAAAGTTAAAACAAAACAAAAAAACTCTTTCCTGAGTACTTGGTAGAATTGCCTTTTAAATTATATGAGTGCTAATAGGTGCTACTATTGCCTTAGTTTGTCACTCACTAAAATTGCACAAGTTAATTATGTTACTCAATCAAATAATGAACACTAAAAAACTTTGAGGCAATGAGTTTGCATATAGTTTTTGGGTTTTTTTAAACAAGGACTAATCAGGTTTTCTGGTGCATGTGAAATGTGGAGGAGCCGTCAGTCCAGACAGCAGCAGCGACGTTCTGCAGGGACAGAACCTGGTTCTGGGGCCAGAGTAGATGTTTTCAGAGCTAACCAACATCATCACAGCAGCTGGTGGAAAGTTTCACATCTTCAAAATACATTTCACTCTGCCCCTCATGTGTTTTCTGGTGTGGGTGATATAAGCGCTGCATATTGCTGCATTATGAATACGTGTGAAAGATACAGTTAAGTAAGTCAAACTCTTTTTTTCCAGGAGTAAACGTTGCTGCCTGGGTGGAGGATGTTTAGAAATGGCAGTGGGGGCATTTTAATTACACCCACACCTTGTAATAGAAATATCAGAAAGTGTCACAGCACTAAGACACATTCCACCTTCCGGCTAAAACAGGAGCTGATGTGCAGATGGCAGACACATTGTCCCACAGAGCCGATTCCCGTCCGTCCCACGGCGGTCCGGTTAAATAGGAACATATAGCAGCCGTGTCATAATCACTGCTAGAACCAGCTCTAATGTCATTACTTTGCTAAGTAATTGAAAAAATGCAGCAGACAGCCATCAGGCATCCTGTGTAAGTTAAATGAGATTATTAAGACAGAGTATCATAACTTCATTCCTCATTCCCTTCCCCTGATTCTATTCTCTCTTTTGTCCTTTATTCTCCTCTTTCTTCCTCCAGCCTCGCTGTTCCTCTGTCCTTTGGTCCCATCTAAAATTGCTCCTATCAGCTCCACTGCGTGGGAGGAATGTAGTTTCCTCCTCCTCCTCCTCCTCTTTTCTCTTGATCCTGCTACTTCTCTTCATTTCTTACACTTTTTTCCCTCTCTTGTGGACGTGCGACGTGTGCATGAGAGAATGAGAGTGTGAGTATGAGATGCTTTGAGCCAGAGAGGGTTTATGGAGACAGAATGAGAAGGGGAAAGGCACGGCGAGGGAAACTGCATGACAATGACAAAGAGAGGGAAATATATGCATAAGAACAGTCTCCGTGTGTGTGTGTGTGTGTGTGTGCGTGTGTGTGTGTGNCGCGCGTTTGTTTGTAATACCTTGTGGGGACGATTTTCCTGACATATACTACGTTGTGGGGACCAATTGCTCCCTGTAGGGACCGGAGCCTGGTCCCCACAAGGGGAAACCCTGCTTTTGGGTCAGGGGTCAGAGTTAGGGCTAAGGTATGAATTGAGTTTTGTTTAGGGTTAGGGTTAGGTATGTGATGGTTAGGGTTAGGAAAGGGTAAAGGAAAGGTTTAGGCTGTAGAAATGAATGGAAGTCAATGGAAAGTCCCCACAAAGATAGCAACACAAACATGTGTGTGTGCGTGCACCCAAAAGTGAGAGAGAGAGATGGAGGAAGACAGAGGCCCTTTTGATCACTAACTTGGTGTCCTACTTACAGCACACTCAAAAGAAAGAAACCCTGAGCTGTGATATGACACCCAAAGCAGACAGACTCAGGAATAAAACCCATTCATACACTAATACATATGAGATGATGGCATCTGTCAAAGCTCCTAACTTTTTCTGTCCCTTCATCTCAAATGGGATCTAGGAAACTCCTACTTGTAAGACCAAAGTTAACATCCACTCATAGTCTTCTAGATGCACCCTTGGCAGTATTATGTTTTTCAGGCACATAATGTCATTTTATAGCGCGATCAAGTACCTAAAAATACTGTATGAATCAAAAATGGCTTAAAATCTTTTGACTTTGTAATTTAACACATTGACATTGGGTCTCTGTCTTTTTAAAAAAAGTCCTACTCTTTCCGGAACTCTGTCTTCAGGAAGTCATCACAGCATGGTTCCTCTATTAACCCTTTAACAATGTTTTTACCAGCGTTTCACTGAGAAGTAGCTGCTATAATGAGCTAAGCCATTCTACAATACCACTAGATGTTTGCTAATTGCTGCTGGCTAGTCTGGAGGAGTTGAGTGGAGGAGTGGCAGGGGATAGGGTTACTCTGTGAGGAGGAAGCTCTGAACCTAGGAAACTGCAGCTCTGAGGAGGAGCTCCGTCTTTAAAGGCGGGGCTAGGACCAGCCAGGCGTTTTAACAGCTGAATGGCTGAAATAAAGCTCAAAAAGTCAAATTTACATAATACTGACCCTTTAATAATCTGCAAAATGTGACTTCAGTGAGTTTTAAAACCAAGAAATAGATTCAATCCAAACAGTGATGAGGGATCTTTACTCTGTTATTATTTCATTTTTCTATCTTTGTGTAAATCTACTTACTTTGACTGCCTGTCAGTTTGCTGCCCTTGCACAGACATTTCCCTATGTGGAACAATAATGGCCTGTGCTGAAACTAGCCGCTTCATAAAAAGGACAAAAACACCATAAAGATCCTTAAACACTCAATTTAACCCAATAATTAAGGGAGGAATTGCATTGGTTTTCCTTTTAATTCTAATCCCTTTCCAGCTGTTGACGCTGGCAGGAGCAGAGAACCCCCTGGGTGCTCCCTCACTTTTCCTCCCCGTTTTACAGCCTGGAGTGGAGACACTCAGAGAAACACACGGCTGGAGCAGGAGTGGAGATGTATCAGGAGGAAAGTTCAGCTCCCCCGAGCACCCGCTTTTCTTCCTCTCTTCCTCATAAACACTTCCCTGACAGACACTTCCTCCGTCTTCTGCTCTTCAGGCTCACAGAAACACAGGTTTTATCTTAGAGGGAGCGCACAAACAATAGGTTGTCTTGTTTACCATATTCCATACTCCATCTAGACTCCTTCAAGCTTCAGTTGATTCAGGTTAAAAAACATCAAACCAACATTCAGACAAGGAAAGCTTTGGAGGGAATATTCAAAGCAGAATGTGGAAGATAAAGGCTGAGTAGCTGGCACATAAAGAAAACAGCAGTCTAATTATTCTGATGCTATCTTAAGAAATGGTTGATTACTGTTTAACAGGCCATATATTGCTCCCACTTCCTGCAAGTCTGGGTTAAATATAAACTAGTTTTTGCAGTCTCTCTCCAAGACGTTGGTACTTCAAAAAGGCTACCCACTCTCTGCTACCATTAATAATGTTGGGCAGACAGCTTGGGTGTTGGAGAATAGCAACCTGACTGTTTATTCAGTCTGCTGTGCGCAGCCAAGAGAGGAGACAAACTCAAAAGTTTGAAGGGAATACAGAATCCAAATCCTACAGGCTGAAGCCAAAAGCAGTCCACATTCCCAGCGCCTCTCTGGGCGGCCACTTTCAGACCTGCTGGCCAGCAAAACACAACTCGTTTCTTCATGAAGTCACAGATGGGAGAAAATGCGAGAAAAATTATTTGAGGTATTTTTTTATTTTCTGGCAGCATGGGATATTTAAATAACTTACTGTGGATTTTAATTCTAACAGGAAGACATAGAATCCATCAAACACATGGGAGGAAATATTTTTGCAAATTGAACCGTTTTTGTAAAAACAAAACAAAGTCTAAATAGATATGTGGAACTGAAACAGAAGTCAGGAGTTTACCAGTGATACTCCTAGGACAGCCAGCATTTGTGATTTAATCCATCATAAATACGACTGGACTGAATACAGATGACACAGTAGAATCTCTTTCTAAGGCCAACAGCAGCAGATCAACACAATACAGACACATCCTGAGCTTTAAAAGCGTAGCATTATGTAAAATTCACCTTTTTTTTAGCTCTACATTAAGCTATAATATTATTCTCTCATCAAAAACATACCTAGAGTGTTGATTTGATTCTTTCATGCATGTTTGAGAAATTCTTTAATCTCCATGGCAACCATTCAGCCATGCAAAACGATTGGAGGAACCGTGCACCGTCTTTGAGCCGCAGCTCAAAGGCAGTTTCCAAGCTTCCTCCTCACAGAGCAGCCATCTCCTCTGTGACTTCCCCACTCAGCTCCTTCAGTCTAGCCAGCAGCAATTAGCAAGCACCTGGTGGAACTGAGCATCTGTTGAGTTCATTGTAGGAGCTACTTCTCAGTGATACTCTGGTAAAAATGTTGTTTCAGGGTTAACAGAGGAGCCACGTTGTGATGACTTCCTGAAGATGGAGTTTCAGAAAGAGCAGGAGTTTTTCATGAGACAGAGACCCAGTTTCAAGGCATTAAATGACAAAGTCAAATTTCTTTCATGCCATGTTTGATGTATATGGCATTTTTATAACAGAAGGTAACAATTGTGCTACAAAATTATTCTATGTAGCTAGAAAACACATAATACTGCCCTTTAATCACATTTTAATGTAACTGAAGTGTTTTTATTCCATCGTTTTTTAACTATCCCTCAATCCCAGGAAGGTGTGAATGGACACTGCGTCCACTTTTACACATTTCATGTTTTTCTGGAATTTTTTTGTCATTTCAGGAACTGCCAGGCTGATGGGACACCCACATCGCTCTTCCTGAGTGTCAACTTCAGACTGCGGGACGGTTAGATAACTTATGCAGCACCAGGCATTAGAGGTCGCCCCAACTGGATGATTCTTTACTCAGCATGATTTTTGACATTTCATGTTAACTAGTCGCAATCACATGACGAAACTGAATTTTTACAGTAAGATGAAAGGATGTCAGATAGTTTGAATTGTATAAGCAATAACTTACAAAAGAGGAACAGCAAGCCTGGCAAAGGCTATTGGAATAATGTGAAGTCAAAAACACTCAGGAACAATTTATTTTGAAACATAATTTTAAAAATAACATCTCTAACATCAGGTCTATGGTCAGCTAAATGTTTATTTAGGAATCAATCTTGTCAGACTCGTCCAACCACAGACCAGAGTCCAGGTTTCCTCTGAGAGTTCAGCTCATCCCTCAGGAGAAGGTAAACTCAGCTGACTGTCTCAGACATTTCCAGGTCTGAAGGCAAAGGTAGGGAAGAAAAAGCATAACAAAGGACGACTTCATAAATTAAGAAGTTAGGGGAAATTTACAAGAGGTTGGTGGATATTAGATGGGGAGGTTAAGGCAATAGAAAAAGTGGACATGTAATAAATATTAGCAAAGAGGCAAAAATGAGGAGGGAGAGAAGCTGAAAGGGCAGCAGAGATGAGAGAGAATACAGCTGAGCAGAGGAAGCAGATGAAAGGAGACAGGGAGACAACCAGACACTGATGTGATCAAAAATACATAAGAACCGTACAACTGAAGATGAACCTGACGCCCCTCAACCTGCTGCGGGGAGCGACAGAGACAGGATGGGGAATGACAGAGGGTGACAGAGATCGGCTGACATCAACATGGACGGAGGCGATGTACAGAAACACAAACCTCTCAATTTGAAATAGATCAATTACAGCCTCTCCTAACGACCCCGACCCTCTATCATCACTCCCAGACTCACTTTCACTTCAGAGAAGATATACAAGCTGCTGAGAAACAGCCTGGATGACCAGGAAGAGAAGAACCAACAGCAGAGGCTGAATGTCTGAGCAGCAGCACAAAATACACACAACCACTAAATAGTAACTGTCACTTTCAAAAAAACATTTAGGGATGCATGAACAGACCAAACACCTTACAAACGCGCATTCTATATGCTGCTCTTAATGACACTCCAATAAGTATTATGTTACTGTTCATGTGATAACATACTTTGATCTCACACACCTTCAGTGTAGAAGTTATAGTTGACAGACTGGACACACACACACTAATTTGATATGATGCAACAACAACCTGTGGGAACAGTTACAGGAAACGGTTTTAGATATGAGAGCTCTGTTGGACTGTTGAGATCAGCATCCATCATTTGAACTCTTTTTCAACACAGCGTCATGGAGACCACTCATCTGCAGACATCCCCAGACCTCTGTCCTCCCCTCATGCTGATCTGAGACGACCCTGAGGCGTTCCTAAGGCAGCTACGAGATGTGAGCAGGTCCTGGGTGAGCCCTGAGGGCCTCTTCCACTGGGCCAGGTCTCAAATACCTCCCCAGAAAGGCATTTACATTCTTAGTAGGGACTAAACCTACCTTGGCTTCTTTCAGAGAAGCACTGACATATCTGATGTTCTCCTAGAAAATCTCTAAAGGCAAAGTCTTTCCTGGAATGCCTTAGCTTAGGGTTTTATTTGACAGATATTGATTCTTGCCATTGCTGCACACAGGAAACATAAGTATGCTCAGACAGACAGATCCTCGACTCTAAAACTCCTTCAAAACACATAAAGACTGGTTTGGAAAACAACTTTGAAAATGCCTGTGTCGTGTGTGTGTGTGTGTGTGTGCGTGTGTGTGTGTGTGTGTGTGTGTGTGTGTTGGTGGGGGGACAACAAAGGCCTCAACATCGTTCCTTCTGGTCCTTCAGCCAGTCCAATTTCTCTATCACTACACCATAGATTTTGCTTGGTGTGTTATGAACTTCATTCTTCTTTATAGGTATAAGACAGTCTCTGGTTGCTTGAGTTTAACCCTCCCGTGGTCTCCAGGGGTCTTCAGCGTTCTGCAGCGGTCTCCATGGGTCTCCATGGGTCTCCAGGGGTCTCCAGCGGTCTGCAGCGGTCTCCAGGGGTCTCCAGCGGTCTGCAGCGGTCTCCATGGGTCTCCAGCGGTCTCCAGCGGTCTGCAGCGGTCTTAAGCACTTAAGCAATCCGGCGGGGTTGACAGACCACTTTAAGACAGAGAGTAAACCCTGTTCTGCTAAGTCCAAAGTCACCAACCCAAAGTATAAACCAAGCAGCCTGACATTAACAGCCGTCTTCAAGAATCCCAAATACCACCCACCCAACCCCACAGCCTTGTTGGACCTGTTCAACTGCCTCAGCACCAGAAACTGAGTGACCTCAGCGTTCTCAACCTATGGTTCCAGGACAAAATGTTTGTTGTTAATTCACAGTATGTATTTCACCATTTTATTAGTTTTAAGGGTCACTTTTGTTATGATCCGTGTTTCAGTGCGTTTATTTTTGAGATTTTCTGTGTTCAGTCCTGTTTTCCTGTGAGTCTCTGCGTCTTCCCCGTTGATTGTTCCCAGGTGTTTCTCGTTCCTTTGATTACCCCGTGTGTATTTAGTCTCACCTGTTGTCTGTGTTCTTTGTCGGGTCCTTGACTTACGAATGTCGATTGTCTTATGTCAGTAGTTGTGTGAGCTCTCTGGTTGAACTGTGAAGTCCCGCTTAGCTTAGCTCCTAGTTCAGTCTTGTATCAGTTGCTACCGGTATTTGGCTGTGTGCCTGTCTCTCTGCCGTGCTGCCTGTTGGACTGTTTTGAGCCTTCATTAAACTTGTCATCATCACCATAACCTGGGTCCTGCGTCATCTCCTCACCACCATCCACCCCACCTCATGACAACTTTAAGTTTATCACAATGTCAAATGTATTTATGTTTTCTGGTAGATTATTAAATACTTCCTGTACATTTTGTGTCATGTAAAACAAGTAAAACAACGCCAAATTTTTGTAATTGTTGGTGCCAGAAAGAGAGGCAGGGACAGGTTTCATTCTGCCAAAATCTCTCCGTTGCTCCATGGTATCTGATGGTGGTGCTGGTCTTTAATACAAGCAGTGGTCAGAAAGTAGGCAAAGCTTTACCAAGACCCAGAAAATAATCTGTTCCTCTAACCTGGTACCTAAAAGCACATGCCTTCTAAAATCTATTGTCTGTCCTTATATCCTTATACAAAGTCTAAAACAGTTTGGTGATCTGTCCAGATTGTGTTGGACTGAAGCTGACGCCCCTCAACCTGCTGCGGGGAGCAATAGAGACAGGATGGGGAGTCATTAAGAACCATTAATGATTTACCTGAAACATCCTCCAACTACTACAAAAGTAAAGCAAATTATGAAGCTTAGTGTCTCTATAGCTGCTGAGGGATATTTCTGTGTGAACTCGTCACCACAGTAGAACGGAGCGTTGAGTGGAACAAGGAAACACACCTCAACCTCGCTCATTGCTCACGGTTTGTTTTTGTTTTTGTCAGGTGTCACGGTGGCAGACGTATAGTTCAGACTGAAACACTGAGGCTTCATGCAGTCTCTCATGAAGTCGATTTCTTCTTGTTGCTCGTTGGCTAAAGTTTACAGCTAAATGGTGTTTAGCCATTTTTATTATATTTAATTGTGCACAAGAGGATTTTTGTTTCTCCAAAACCACTTTTTTTCCTCCATTATTTTATTTGTTACATTTTCCTTTTATTTTGTTTCTATATTAAAAATATCACTAAAACTGGTATTTATAGGTGCTCCATACTTACATTTTGCACTTTAGAATTAATATTAACATGACTTAATACAAATGATTTAACATTTTTAAAATGTACCTTAAAAGTTAATATAAAACTATATCAAGTATAAAATGACTTGTTCTTAGAGATTTTTACATTTTCAAACATGGATCATCTGAACTGCTCTTTGGAGTTTCGATATGTGGTCAGTGCTGCCCTGCCAACCCCTCTGGCTCGGCCCCTGCTGTCATCTGTCCAGCATACTGTAAATTATTTCAAGATTTAACCTTCATCCAAGAGAAAGGCTTACAGGTGGAGCACGGAGGCTCTTCTATACTCTTTCTCATCTATCATTTTTACCACCTCTCTGTTTGTGATTAAGTTCCAGTCATTTTGGTTCTCCCCTAAACTGCAGTGGACTATCAGCTGTAATGTGCCTCAAATGGCAGCCAGTTTCTGTCTCTGCTGATGTACACAGAACGTCCTAAACCTTTCTCGGCCTCTGCCTCATCTGGATAATAAGGGGATCATAAAAAATACAGAAGTTTACAGATACCCCATAAAAACTCTGGAGTTAGCTCAGGCCAAATTTCTCTTGTTTCAGAGATGTTTAATCACCAAATTTATTTCTACTCACTAAATGCCACGATAATGAGGGGAAGAATATCAGAGTTCAGAATTAGAATTTTACATACATTTCCTCAGTATTTGGTAGCATTGCCTGACTTGAGTCAAACATTTTGGGTTTTCTTCCATGAGTTTTTCCCAATGCTGGAGTTCTGGCTCATTCTTCCTGACAGAAGCAGGGTTGTCAGGTTTGTAGGATCTACATACGGCTTCTCTCCGGGATTGAGATCAGGACTGAACAGACCGGATTTCTTGTTGAAGCTAAGATCCTTCAAAGTTTGCAGCAAGATGCTGCAGATTTTCTATCAGTCTGTTGTTCAGAGAGTCATCTCTGCTGCCATCATCTGTTGGGGCAGCAGCATCAGAACCAGGGACCTAAAAAAAAACTCAACAACCTGATTAAGAAGGCTGGTTCAGTTCTGGTTCTGTTCTGGGGACGACTGTGGAACCTCTGGAGATAATGATGCAAAGAAGGATTCTTCATAAAATCAAGAAAATTGTGGACATTCCTGACCATCCTCTTCATGACACTGTCTTGGGAAAACAGAGTATCTTCAGTCAGAAGCTTCTTCAGGTTCACTGTTACACAGACCGCTACCACTGCCAAATGCCATCACCATCTACAGTAACTCTCTGAGGAATTTGAATTAATGAGCTACAGCATTTAATTTCCCTTTAGGATCAATAAAGTATTTTTGAATGTGAATTTGAACAGATGAATGCAGCATCTGTTCCTCAGGACCAACCAGACTGATGCAGCTCCAGGATTCTCTTCCTGATATCTGATTTCTGCTGACGTCCCCATCATGTTAAAACAGAAATACATCCTTAAAGTCCATCCACAGGTGTTCCTCCAATTGTCTCAAATGTGTTCAGTAAACCTATCAGAAGTCTCCAAAGCTATGACATCATCATCTGTTTTTCCTCATTGTTTAAAGAGACAGTAATCAATCTGCAAACACACTTCCGATTTTGTGAAAACATCAATAAATAAATCTGATAACTTCCTCTGATTATTCTGGCATTTAGCAAATATAAATAATTGCAATAATTTTTACTGACCTATAAGAACAGAACTTAATAATGTAACTTCAGACAGCAAGAAAGAAAAAAGGTGTGTGCATCTTGGCTTTGACTGTACCAGCAAAAGATGAGAACAACCTACATGTAGCATAACAACAGTTTGCAGGAGTCATTTCTCATGTGCCAGCACAACTGTAGCTAGAGAGCGGTAACATGTGAAAACACACTTCGGATGAAAAGGCTCAAGTCAAAGTCACACACTCCTCACTGAGCCTACTTACAGTATCAAATTTCCCAGAGGGAGGTTTGCACACAGAAACATACTCCCTGCTCTTTCACTCCAGCAAATCTCACTGATGTAATCTCATACTAATCCTATCTCTGACACTTACCCTCTCTAACTGTGAGGTGTGAGTTTTGCCCCCCTGGTGACACTGCTTCCCAACGGCATGAGCATATTTATGCTGAAGTCTCCATAGTACACTAATAAAACATGTTTATATGCAAATACATGAAGTTTCCTGAAAGTGCATTTCAACTACTACCAATAATATTTAACCTTACTCATGGCCAAGTTTTACTCAAATCCTGATTTTAAACTCAGAATTCAGACTTTAATATTCTAAGGTCAAAAGGTAGAGTTCTAAGAAAAAAGTTGGAAGTCTAAAAAAAAAAAATCATCTTCACAGTTCAAAAGTTCTTGGTGATTTATTAAGTATAATATTGATGTAATGTTTTTCATTTAAAATAATTGAATCCTTGCCTCCTAATTACACTTCCCTAGAGAACAGAAAGCATAAGAGGTGCTGGCTGCATTATTATGATTCACTAAGCTGTAACAAAATGTTCTCCACTGGAGCAGATGAGTAGGCCTCACATTGTATTGTATTGAACAATACAAATGTATTTTTAATTAAAAAACACATTTATGATTTTTCCTCCTCCACCAAACTACATTGGCGTTGGCCCGTCACATAAAACCCCAATAAAATGCCTTGAAGTTTGTGGTTGTAACGTGTGAAAATATTCAAATGTTTATGGGACATAAATACTTTTGCAAGCCAGTGTAGATGTTTCGTCTGATCAGATGCACACCGGCCCCTTCCAGAAAAAGCTGGAAATCGAGTTAGCATGAAAGCCTGCTTCGGTGAGAACCAGCAGTTCTGTGTTATTTCTATCACCTCTCTCTAATTCACAATTTCAAAATGCAGGAGAAGAACACCAACAGAAACACGATGGCAGTGATCCACTTCCTATCAGCGCGCCCAGCGCTGTATGTGAGACAAGTGGGAATCAGTTACCTGGAACAAAGCTTCCCTGGACCACATCTTTATATGCCCACCAACTCTCATCAAGCTTGGATATAATAGGCTGAGCTGTGAAGAGACAGAAAAAAGAGAATGTGAGGTTTTTAATAAGATCCTTAATGACTGCTCAAAATTCTCTTTCATATCAAAGCTCTTTTTTTTAAACTCCCTGGCAGAGCAAAAAGAGATGAATACCACTATTAAAGAGAAAACATGAAGGCAGCTATGAGTTGTAAGCAATGATTAATATTGAATTTGAGGGTAATGACGTGACTTCTTCAAATGCAAGTTATTTTATAAAAAAATAACAATTCTGACAGTCTCCACTGTACATTAGAAGAGGGTGCTTATGTGTTTTCAATAACATTACCAAAAAGAAGCCATGAGTTTATTTAGACCCACCACAAGAACCAGAAATGTTATTCCAAAATGAAGTACGTTTGATTTCTGAATAAACACAAAGATGAACCAGTGGGTTTAGCATGTTGCCAAAATACAAACTGCAGCCTCTGCAGTGTGAAGAGCTTTGCACTCCCCAGTCACTTCCTCTCCACATTGATGCAATCTGTGTGTGGAACTTCTGTCACTGAAAACTTTTGCGGCTCAAGAAATAAATCTGGGAAACCAATTTAGACAAACAGAAATGTCATTTCTGAAAGAGAAGGCCGGAGCTGAAATGAAAACTGAACTCGGCTTTCATAAATCTTAGATGTGTGCTACATGGACCGCTCGACTTCAGGCAGCGTCACCAAAAGCTTTTCACAGGAAATCCTCTTTACCGTGAAAGACGGGAAATAAACAGACTTTCTACATAAAGTATATCATTTGATACAGTTCTAGTGTTTGTATGTTTGTGTTAGTGCTGTATTATATTTGGCTCTAAAAGGAGAAAATGGATCTGTGTTCCACTTGAAAGTGGAGAAATTAGTAGCATTTGCTTATTGTTTGTTGTGGGAATGGAAACCAGGGTGAACCATCAGGGACCCTGACTTCAAAGTAAAAAAAAAAAAAAAACACAGAGATAATATAAAACTGAGCTTGATTCTCAGTTTTCAGTCCAAGATCTGACTTTAGTTTTATTATGTTTGTGGAAAAAATAAACCAATTGGCAGTCAGTTTGCATCGTCATAACTGGCCTAAAGATTGTTGCTGTGGGAGATGAAGCCATCAGAGTTGTCTCTGGTCCAGAACACTTTAACATCATGAGGTTAAAACTTAACGGGGATTATTGCTTTTCCCCTTTTCAATACAATTTAGCCATAGAAATGTGTTGTTAAATATTATTGCAATGTGTGACCATTTTTCAGTCCATGATTTGTTAACTATTTCACAGATCTGGGTAGAGTTTGACTCAGCAGGTGAAAAAAAGAAACCAAGACAGAAATTCAGAACTGGACAGATAGTTGTTTAGTCAAAGCTTCATCAAATGCTGAAACACCAGAGATTCAGGCGAGTAACTTCTATTGCTTCTGGCTGGTTAACAGTTGAAACCAGAATACCAAATAAAGAAACAAAAACACTCTTTTCTTTCTCACAGTCTGAAGTTAAATCTGAACAAACCTTTCTCGTTTTTAATGTCAGGTAGAATTACCAAAATTATTTACATTTCCTAAATGCCATAAAACATAGTGAGAACATTTTTTAGACATTTTTTGTAACCTTCCTTGAACTCAAAGTTTACATACATCCAGTGAGTATCAAGGATGCCTGTCTATTAAGCTGCATGACTTTGGTCAAACCTTTTGGATTTGGGTTTGCTTAGAGCCAAATTTCCAGCAAACCAAAAGCTTCTTGAAGGAAATCAACAATGTTGGAAAAAGGATTCAAAGGGAAATCCAACAAATACTTGAATGTGGAAGTGAAGATGCTGAAAAAACATTTGAAAAATCTACCTTTTATTATTTTGGCATTTAATAAGCTGTCCATTTGGTTAATCTGCCCTAAAATATCAAAAATTTAGACTGATTTATTGTCAGACACTGAGAAAAGAACAACTATATTTCTATTTCTATATGTAGTATATACATATGTGTGTGCGTGTGCGTGTGTGTGCGTGTGTGTGTGTCAATGTATTCCCCATAATTTGATAAAATGGTTTCTCTCACTCTGTGTTTCTCTGTATTTAGCTGAAATGATGAAAAATAACCAGTCCAACCAGTTTGTAACTTTTTGTAATTATGTAAGAAGTCTGGACTCATCCAGTGAAAATTCTGTCAGCTGATATGAGGTACAAACAGCTGCAGCTCTTGTATTCATGAATTATATATTTACTGTGTGTGACTCGCTGTGCTCTCTGTATTAGGAGCTGTTTTATGCATATGCATGCGTTGTAAGAGTGTGATCAAAGTGTCGGCTTATGGTGTGTGAGAACGCGGACTCAGTGCTCTAACTCTGCCCAACAAGTCCGGACTTGTTGTAATCAACAGTATAAAAACCAGAGAAGAAGAAGCTGACATTGTAACCTGAGTGGCAGCTACTATGAAAACGTTGCATGTCTGAACTACAGCAGCCTGATAAACCTGAAGCTGTTAAATGGTCACATATACACAGGGTTTGTTTCACAGTAGTGTATTTTTTTTATTATTTTTTATGTTTTATTATTATTATTATTATTATTATTATATTTTTTCTGTTTTGTTGTTGGTTGTTTGTAGCTACATCTGACGGTTCTGGTGAATGATGGGAGTTTCCTTTGCATCCTTACCTGACGAACTGCAGATGATGTATATTTGCAAAATCAAACATAGATCCCAAATGAAACGCATTCTTCGTTCAATTCCTGCTCATGTCCTGTCGCTACTGCGGGATCGCGCTGAAAGACCAGGGGGGCAAACTTTGTACATTTTCCCCTGGTCCCCGTCTCCGTCCTCCGGCGCAGCGATGAAACGTTTGGAAACCTCAAAGCTCCGGAGCGGGAGATCGGCTTCCACAGCGCCGTCCTCCTTCACTCACCGGTGCGTTGCCCAGGCAACATTTCTTACTCTGTATCTTGTTTGTTTTTGTTTTTGTTTTTTTGTTTTTTCTTTCCTTTCTTTTTTCTTTTTTTTTCAATCTTAGAAGCGGGTGTGATGAAGGTGTCTGTCAGTAAATGAAGCCGTTAGGACACCTGAGCGCTGAGCTCCGCTGCTCTGCGTGGAGATGATGCTGGCTGGGAGCGCGCAGCCGCTGTGGACGCAAAGCCCGAGGAGAGCGCAGAAAAACTCCGCATGTTCATCAGATGATGTCAGGATGGACTCATTAAACTGACCAGATATACAGAAAAATGGCGAGACGATATGCTTTTACTAATTAAGAGTGCAAAAAGGACTAAACAGTTCCAGTGTCACTCTTACAGTAAAACTGCATGTTCCTGGAAAAACTCAAACACTCAAAATCCTCCAGAAAATAAATCGATATTAATCTGACGTCCTGTGCAGAAAGTCCCTGTGCTGAGTCAGTTTCTCTATGGACGCAGTGAGGTGCATGCAGATGGCCTTGGTGATTGTTTGGCTATTCTGACCTAAATAAATAGCCTACCTCATAAATGTCTACCGTGAATGTCGCACGCCCTCTGCTGTTAGCTTTGAGTAACTTGTAGAGGTCTATAGATGCCATAATTTAACAAATTAACTAATCATTAGATGATTAGTTAGATGTGTTGTTAATTTCATTAGGAAACAAGTATATTAGTATGTATTAAATATATCATTAGTGAACAATGTCAAAAAATAGTAATGTGATCTTACAATATATAAATGAATTTAATTTCAATTCAGTTTATTTATAAAGCACCAAATCACAAAAGAGTCTCAGTGCGACGCTGGTAAAAAACGTTGTTGTTAAAGTGTTAATACAGGAGCCATGTTGCCATGACTTCCTGAAGGTGGAGTTCAAGAAAAAGCAATTTTCTTAAAGAAACAGAGGCCCAATTTCAAGGCATTAAACCACAAAGTCAAATTTCTTTTAAGTCATATCTGATATATACAGATTTTCTTTTATAACATCTGAAGGTTGTTGTTTCTTGATTGTGCTATAAAAGGAACAATGTGCCTGGAAAACATGTAGCACTGCCCCTTTAATTCTGGTCACCCTGCAGAGTCTCAGAGTCCACAGTGGTCAGTCAGTCTTCTCCAGAGCAACATGTGGCCTGGACCCCCAAACCTCCATGTCCCACTCGGCCCCTGGTTTACTGCTAATTATCATTACAGCAGGAAATTATTTTACCCAGCACTGCACTGGGTAAATAATATAAGCCTCTGTGTTTGTCATTTCCAATCACTATAAATAAAGGTCAACAAGTGGGTCGACCTTTTAACTGAAGCTTGGGAACAAAGACAAACATTACAATTTGCCAGCAATCAAAGAAAGTTTTTAATATATCAGTTTTTGAGCTAGTAAATGTAAAAAAAACATTTTTTCTATTGATCTAATTTTTATTTGCAAAACATATTTTATTAAGTTGCTGTCTTTATTAAACTTGAGTACTGGTTAGTATTTTGTTTGCTACGACATGATGTTCTAATTGGGGCCTGCCCATCCAATGCATGGCAGGTACCTATTGTTCTACACCCATCACCCTTAATGCGGTTCAAACCGCTGAGTCCACCCCCACAAAAGTGGTATCAAAACGATGTCTCGCTCGCTCTGGCGTACAGCTTGATGTCATCCATGTAGAGGAGGTGATTGATGGTGGCCCCATTTTTGAGTCGGTATCCATAGCCAGTCTTGTTGATTTTTTTTTTTTCTTTCGAAATAATTTATTGATACTTGGGACATTTTAAATATAGCATTACAAAGTTATACAGAAATTCTTACAAGTACAATTCGTGAATTAAATTAAACTAAAAGAAGATAAGAACAAGGATATTAAAACAAACTTTCTGTATGTTAAAAGTTGAGCAGGACTGGGGTGACTCCTTATGAAGGAGTTCATTACCACTAGAAAACGCTTATCTCTTTAAATCAAATTAATAACAAGTTATATAGTTTATAAAACATAAGCTCTTTCGAAATAATGCTTACCTGATTAGATAGAAGAAATTTGCAGTTGGTACATTTTGCAAAAGTAAAAATCTGATGTTCACTTTGTGGCACTTGGTTACCAGTAAACACACTAATCTCTTAGCAACAGATTAACAACAAAAACTGTTATTGTTCAAAAAACATAAGATTTAGTCTGCTCTTTTGAAATATCACTTATCTTACACTATTTAACAAGAATTGTGCAGCTGGTGAATTTTGCAGAAAAGTGTTTTTTTTTTGTTTGTCATTAGTGGTAAATATATTGTAAAACAGACATTCAACACAAAAGTAAAAATCTGATTTATACTTTGTGGCAGTTTGTTACCAGTAGAAAACGCTCATCTCTTAACACCAAATTAATTATTCTGTTTTTTTAGGTGTAGAGTAATAGGTGCCTTACATGCATTGCATGAAAGCATTGGAAAACAGTGTAAATATTGGTGTTTATGCTATGACAAATATGGATTTGTTTATTACAGGTTACTTCTGAAAGTGCTTGATTTCACTCAATTTTATTTTGGGGTATCTGAGTAATAAAGACTGTACTCATATGCACCCCAGATTTTTTAATTAAAAAATAAATAAGTAAAATGATAAGATTATTTTGATTTCCCAATAAAATATCAGGCTGCAGTGATTTGATCTACCAATTAAACTATAATACGTAACCAACAGGTGAAACATGACAAACTATGGCTCAGTTCAAAGGGTGTAAATAACAGTATTTTGTTGACTACTCCATTGCAGTGATGGAGAAAGACTTTATAACTGCAGATTACATCAATAGGCAGGACAAATTCAGGGTACTAGGGATAATCCCTACTCACTTACACTTGGTGGATAACTGAACACTGCTCCCTGACACTGTGGATCAACTTAAGAGAAGCAGTTTCTTGAATTTGGACAAGGTTGCTTTTCTGTTCTCTGTTGCTTTTTCCTCTTTAGAGAGGCCAGCAGCATACCTGGTGTGTATTTACATTACTGTTTGTTTGAGATTCAATTAGATTCAGAAGACTGTTTAAAACATCTAATAGCAGGTAAAAAAAATTAATGAATTCAGTCAAGAGGTGCAGTTTTTAATCATGACTTCAGATTAACAGACAAATCAGATTTTAGCATAATTCCAATTTACAATGCAGATATCATCTATCTATGCTTTTGTGTCTCAGTTAAATATTTTGGTTAAACTTTGTAAAACACACATACACAAGGTTTTTTTTTTCTTTTTTTTTCATTTCAAGGGAAAAATGGAGATCCACAGCAACTTACCTTTTAATTATAAAATAGTTACCCCGTAAACCTAATAAGGCATTTCGCTAACACTGGGAAAAATTACTGATAATACATGGTCAGTTATTTTTTTTAAATTGTTATAGTGACATTTTGGCAGGCTCTTTTTTATAGTATTGTTTTAATTTAGTTTTTCTTTTTAAGATTAAGGACCAAGACTTTTTTTTTAACCTCCATGTTTTCATATTGTAAAGACCAAGATTTTGTCTTCTTGAAATAAAACCAAGAGTAGATGTAAAACAACATATTTACTCCTCAGAGCTCTGCAGGGTTTCTGCCTGTAGTCATAATAAGGTGTATCATGCATTCTAACATCAGTGTGAAAACCTTTACTTAACATCTCTCCAAACCAACAAAAATCAAAGAAAACAAATGTGAAGACATTTCTTAGTATTATACACTCAGATCCTTAACTGCTGTTATTCGGTATATTTTTCCATCATCTATGTGGACGACACAGTGAGTTTTCAGCTTATACATTTATAGGCTGAGAGAGAATCTTGGATCCTTTTATCTCTCTGTCTGACTCATTTTGCTACCCTGTACCTTCCCACAGACTCATCCACTCATCTTCCTCATTCGACGGAGAACAGCTTTCCTCATCTCTCTCAGCACAATCTCCTTGTTGTTCTTCATGTTAGTTTTGGCCGTCTCCAAAAGGAAGTTAATCTTCTCCTCACTGAAGGGTAGCCGGAAGGTGGCGAACTCCTTCATCCTTTCTCTGACCTCCTCTGCATCTGCAGAAACAGTGAGAGACATTTAATCAGCATCCTTACCTTCACCTTGAACACTATGCCTCGCTTTAGAGGACATCCACTCAGATGGTGACCTGAAACGACCCAGAGATCGTCTTGTCTACCAAAGACCTGCTCTGGAATTTGACAAATGGTTCCAACCACATTTTGTCACTTTATAAACACAAACTTCCAATGTCTTTTGATTGGGATTTTATGTGACAGACCAACACACAGCGATACATACCTGTGGAGGGGGAAGGAAATTATACAGGGTATTTTAAAATGTTTTGAAATAATTATTAAAAGGGGCAGTATTATGTGTTTTCCAGCCATTTAGTAAAATTTTATAGCACAAATGAAGAGCCCACTGCACTGAACCCCATTGATGAAAACCTCCTGGTTATTCCACCAAATATTAATTTCTGAACTCTTCCTGAGTTCAAACATTAGTATTGTTGTTTCTAAATGAATATGAACTTGTTTTCTTTGCATTATTTGAGGTCTGAAAACACTGCATTTTTTTATCGTCATTTTGATAATTTCTCATTTTCTGCAAGTAAATAAAGGTTTGCTTGGAATTTCAGAGACATGTTGTAAGTAGTTCATCGAATAAAAGAACAATGTTAATTTTACTCAAACTTATAGAGAATCAGAAAAACTGATAACTGCAAGTGGTCTCTTAACTTTCCAGAGCTGTATCTATGTATTTGTATATCAAATATGACTTTTAAAAATTTGTCTTCTTAATTTAACACCTTGAAATGAGGTCTCTGTCTCTTTAAAATCTCCTGCTCTTTCTGAAACGCCGTCTTAAGAAATTCATCTCAATATGGCTCCTCTATTAACCTGTTAACAATGTTTTTATCAGTGTTTCACTGAGAAGTAGCTAATATGAGCTCAGCAGACGCACAGTTCCTCCAGTTATTTGCTAATTGCTTTTGGCTAGTCTGATGGAGCTGAGTGGGGAAGCTTGGAGGCTTGGAAGCTACAGATCTTTGGAGGAGCTGAGCCTCTAAGGCGGGGCTAGGTCCACCCAGGCGTTTTGCACAGCTGGGTGGCTGGGTGCCATGGATATTAAAGGATTTCTCAAACATGCATGAAAGAATAAAGACAACATTTCAGGCATGTTTTTGATGAGGGGATAACATTATAAGATGATTTAAAGCTCAAAAAAGTTAATTTAATAGAAAAAGCACATTTACATTCTGACCCTCTGAGTCATTTCTTTGTGGAATCATCTTTTGCAACTGCAGTTCCTTCCATCTACCTGATGTGGTGGGATGGTGTTCCCCCCCTCCCCACTCTGCGCACCGGGTGCAGCAGGAAGCGCACCATTGATTGGTGGGCGGGGCAGATGCCTATATAGTTGGGCGGGCCGCTGCAAGGTGCGTGCGTCTTTGTTTCTCCCACTGTTGCTGCAGTCGGCGGCTACATGTCGGCTTGTGGGTTTGGTCGACTCATCTGCGATCGTAAGTGACAGTTTTGCTATCCGTGGCTGAAATCATGGTTGGGTTTTGGGTGCTACACTTATCGTGCATTTCTGCAGTGTTGCTCTGATGGCGTTGCCGGCTGCAGCTGGGGGTTGCTGTGGCGGGCGGCTTCAATCTGGTCCTCACCTGCTGACCCGCTTCCTCCCGGGTTAGGCTGTGTTTCCACCCCAGGGTAAGCTACCTGTTTAATGTTTGTTCTTTTTTATATGGATCCACAGTTGATGGGCTTTCTGTTTCAGGCACTTGATTGTGTTTGGAGCTGCAGCGCTTTGGACGCTCTGCTGTCTTGTCTTGTCTTGTTTGATTGGGCCGCTCAAATAAACCTGTTGTGGATTGGGCAGGCTGTGTGTGCGGGGCATTACTACTCCGGCTCCATCGAAGGGCATTTGGAAGCGGATGACAACGACTTGTTCCTTGTTTTGTTTTGTGATTAAAGTTACTAATTTGTTTTGCATTGCATGTTTTTATTTTTTTGGAATAATTGAACTTGTCTGTCCTGTTTCCTTTTGTGTTCCTTTTGTCCCAGGGACCGAGTAGTGGGCCTGAAGCCTCGTTTTTAAAAGGAATTGTTTTAAAGGAATTGTTAAATAAAATATTGTGCACTGAAAGGTCTGTGTTTGGGTGCATCATTTTAATTTTAAAAAGATCTCCACCTGCTGGTCACACTGATTTCCATTGACAGATGGAAAATTTCCACAACCATTAAGAACACCTTCTTCCACATGTTCTCTGTGCGCCTTACATGGTTTGTGGCAAACTACACAAACCATGTGGGACTTATTATGGCTCTTTGTTACGGCAGAGGATTTCTTCTTGCCACTCTTCCATGAAAGGCGCAGGTTTGGAACGAGCATGACTAATAGGGAGGAGAATTTAATGGTACTAAACTTGACTAATCAGTTAAGGCTGACAGATCAAACCTTTGCAGTTTTGCTGGTTGAAAAGCGGCATGTAGATGATGGTCGGTTCCTTTTCTTTTCCCTCAAACACGTAGCAGTCCTTCGGCCAGTTGCTCTCCTCCAGGATTTTATCATCTATCTGTGGGAAGGGTTTATTCACTTCAGCTGCATAGTTCCTGGCAAGAATCAGAGTCTGTAAAAGGAAGCAGGAGTAGAAAGATCAGCGGCTCCATACTGGGCCCCAGTGCTTACAGCTTTCATGGCCTTTATTAAAAAATCTAAATGATTTGGGTCATTTTAAACAACTTTAAAGTGTTGATAGGAAGAAACCCAATGTCTACTTTTTTCATTAATGTAAAATCCCACAGAAAAATAATTGTGTTGTTGTCACAGACCAGGCAGTTTAATCCACAGTGACTCTCCTCAACCACATCACCCTTTGTGCCATGTTAGTACAGGAGCCCTGAAGGGACAAACCACTCTCTAATTTATGAACACTTCCAAACATTGTCTCGTTCCCTATTAGTTAGAATTCTATGACAAGCATACACAATTTTGCTCTTACAAGACAATTATTTCTCTTTTTTTTACTTTTGCTTTGTATTTATTTTTTAGTTTTGCTCTAATTTCAATTCACCTTCTACTGTGCCAGCTGTGATTCAGTCCATTCTCAACGTCAACCGACCTATCAAGCTACTATGATTTTATGTTGTTGTTTTTTTTAACAACATCTATAAAATGTTTTCTCAGCCTGACTTCAGTTATAGACTCATTAGGTTTACTCTCTCAGTTTTCAAACATGCACACTGCGCTGGTTGACAGAAATAAGTAAAGGATTATGATTTTAGTTTAAAAAAAAACTAATATTCTATTTTGACAGGATTGCTTGTGTTCCAAGCATACTAGTTCACACACTAGTGAACTAGTATGTCTCTGGCTCCATATCCAAACATAATTGTTGAATATATGTGTTTACTAAGCTGATAAATCAAACATAATTTCTATATCCACTTCCTGCGACTTTACACAGAAGAATGCTGATATCAGAAAAGCTGCTAGGCTGTTACAATTCTTTATCTTTGGGATATCTGGAGAAGGTGTTTTATTCTGAGCTGCCAGAATATGCCACATATATCTTACTAGATGGATTTACCATCAGAGCCCACTGCGACTGAAAACTGAGGTAAATTTGTCTGCAGAAACTATTTCGAGCATCAGAAAACATTTGAAATTGTCCAGTTGAAAGGCCATAATATCTTATATCCTCTATAAGCAACAACATACACTTTATGCTCCAACCAACTGTGATCAGCGGCTGCTTCATAGAAGACGTGTGCGTGCGTGCGTGCGTGTGTGTGTGGGTGGGTGTATTTCAGCACACCTGAGTCAAACAATAGGTGATTAGCAGGACTCTGGGGAACTTGACAGATTAGAGGACTGAGCATGTTCTGCCCTGTTGTCAGTGTTGTGTTGGAACACCATTTTCATTTTTATCAGTGCAAACATATAATTATTATTTTTTTACAAGTCTTTACATGAAAGGTAACAGTAATTTTGAGCACCTCAAACATAGTTCCAGCACTAGACTCTGGTGCAATGATGAGGTCGATGTCTCTCTTCTCTCCTAGGAATGATGGGTAGGCCATGTTGATCAGCAGCCCTGCATCGATCAGGTGAAATTCTTCTTTAGTCTGGAGACAATCAGGAACTGAATCATCTGTGAGAAACACAAGTTAAGAATTTGTAAAAGCCGAGTTTATTAGTACAGTACATTTCAGCAACAAGGCAGTTCACTGTGCTTTGCACCATAAAAACATCATACAGTAATCAATTATAAAACAATTAATGCACGTTATATTTTGTCTAATGCCATCATCGAGAAAATAGACATCAAATATATCTATCAATGTTCCAGTTATGAATCAAAGGCAACTCTAAACAGGGGAGGTTTTAGTTTTGATTTAAAGGAACTCTGTTTTGTAGAGACCAAATTTCAATTCATTGAAAAAATGCTGGATAAACCTGAGAGGTCGGTCAAATGTTTCAGTAACTCAAACTGAAACAGTTTGAGTTACTGTTTGGGAAGCAACTCAAACTGTTTCAAACTGGGAAGAGTTTGGGAAGACGTGTCTAGTCTACAGCACTCGTCACGTCTCCACAGATTATTTTAGTCAGATTTAATTCTGGCTGAATGATTTTAAAATGTTGCTTTTCTTCTGGTGAAGCTATTATTTTGTTGATATACTGGTTGTGTCTTCTCAAGAATGTAGCTGAATTTTTCCTGAACACATGGTAAAATTTCTCTTTTTTTTGCTGAGAATACTATATATTTTTCAGCCTTTCCTGGTAAAAACATAGCTGGATCTGTCATGTTGGAGACAGTGTTGATGAGCACACTAAGGGACGACCAGTGAAATAGAAGTATGTAGTTTGCTTAAAATCTTTGATGTAGCGTTATAAGGAGTTATTTGTAACAGTTCTCTAACCTACTACATAAAGATATACCACAGTGAGTCTGTTACAAAGTAAATAAATATTTGTGGTGGGAGTTAGCAATCCTGTGTACACCACACACAACATAACATCTATCCACAGGTAAGGGGTCCAGAGCAGATAATGACGTCACAGAACCTCACTTCAAAGTGTCCAAACTCTTGTTTGTTTGTCTTAATGCAGGCTAGCTGAACATCTGTGCTCTAGAGATCTGTCCACTCACTCTGGAACTGATAGAGGAAGTTGCTGGTTGTTCCCCACTCCCACTTCAAAATAAGAGGAAGGACTTGCTTCGTAAGGAAAGAAACTAGAGAAAACACACAGAAGCAAAGTTTTGTTAAATTAATCTTGTCCTTCTCTATTCTTTACTGTCCAGTAACCCCTGCCTGAGCTCCAGGTCTATAGAATACACACCTGATGTTTTGAAAGCTCCATCCTCCAAACTTTGGCCCCAGATCTCGACTGCCCTCATCAGCCCAAGACTCCGCTGTTGGAACAGATTTTTTCTCTCCTCTGGATCCAGTGACTCCAGCAGAACAGACTCATTATGATGCACCTCGTCTTGAAAAGAGCATTAGAACAGGCATAGTAACAAATAAAAACAAGAATTTGCTGCATCAATATCCTGTTACAAATCAAAGAAAGACTAGTTCTTCTCCAGTCAGCACTACCTGCATTTCAATCGACCATATGACTGTAAAAATTGAAATTACAAAAAGAAATTTGCTGGACAGATATACACCAATTTAGAAGAAATTCATATTTTTCAATACAAAGCATATAGGTTAGAATTCATACCATGTAGGATTTTCTGCAACTTTTCAAGCTCAGACAGGGCAGTAGGATCCTGAATGGTGCTTGAGGTGAGAGTTATCAAGTTTCTGAGCACGTTGTACACACGCAGGTATTCCATGCTTACATCATCTATGGGCACTGAAACAGAAGCACAAATAAAATGAGTTAGATCAGAAAGCCAATATGAATTTACTAAGAATACATTTCCAGTGGTGATTACCATTAAGCCAGGGAGGGATAACATCCCTGATGACTTCCTCATGAGCCAGTGCACAGCCTAAAACTCCTGCACAGTCAAAAAATATATATTTATGAATGAAGGAAACAATTTATGGTCATGCTAGACATTGGTACTTTTTGCTTCTAGATATATTTTAGTAGTATCAGGACAGGGCTTTGGTCCCCACCAGGCCCAGCAGTCTTCAGAGCTTTCTGATCAAATAAATTTTATAAAACATGATTGTGGTTTTAACATTTCCTACCCTGGATTACTGACTTTGTGGCTCAGCAAACAGCGCTTTGTAACTGAGGTATTTTAAATATAGGCATTGTGATGACAGTTGAGTTTGGATATACTGCACAGTGATTGTAAAGCTCACCCTGTAGCCTGATCATGTCCATCTCTGGTTTCTTCTCAATCAGCTCCCTGTTGTGAAACTTGCTGCCCAACAGTGACGTTTCAACAAAGAAGTTCAACTCTGTGAATCCTGCTTCATGAGGGCTCACCTCAAACCATTTACCTAACAAACAGAGAAAACCTTTAACGGTAACACTTTGAAGGGGTGTGCATAAGACCGACATGACACTGTCATAAACATGACATAACATCTGTCATGAACATGAAGGAGTCTTTATGAATGTTTTTGACTGAAATCATGAAGTGTCATTTGGTAAATCACACTTTTAATGCAAAGTTGCATTAAAACTTGTATTAAAAGTCCATTAAAATGGTCAACTTTGCATTATATGTGTCATTACTTACCGATTGAAACTTCATGACAACAGTTGTAAACTGTTAAAGTATAAAGACTCCTTCATCTTTATGACAGGTGTTATGTCATGTTTATGACAGTGCCATGTCAGTCTTATGCATACCCTGACAAATAAAGTGTTGCCGTTTTGACTGTATTCATGTAAACCCCAGTTAATGGAGATGAAAGTGTACCTTGTAGCGGCCCGTGTGAGAAGCAGTATTTTTCTAGAGCACAGTAGATGGGGTAGGGGTTGGTGGCATTCCTGCTGGCCTCCTCTGAAAGATGCCGTTTGTCCAGCTGATAAAGTACAAGATGTTTTTTTTTTTAGGAATCATCCCATCTGATGGATGTCTAAGGTCCAAGCTACGCCTGTTTAACCTGTTTCATGATGCCAGCAGAGGTTAGAACCCCCCAGATGTCAGTGAGAGAGAAATGCTCCTCCTTGGACTGTTCAGCCAACCAGGCCACAGCATGCTCCAGCTCCACCCCAGGACCCGACAGCTTGGACACCGCTTCATCCATGTTGGAGCTCCACTGAGGGTCATTGTACAGGAAGGCCATAGACCTGACCAAATGAAGAGGATGAGCGGCAGGCACACAGGAGTCAAGAAAAAGCCTTGTGCATGGAAATGTTGTAAAACGATACCACAAAAATATAAATCACTTATTTTTTTATTCGGTGCTCTTAAATAAAGTGTGAACTACATGAAACAATGTTTAAATTTGATCATTAACTAAATGATTGGAGGTAAATGGCAAAACTATCATAGATTGATTGACCAAACAAAAATTGCCAATATCAAGTTGAGGTATAGACACTCACTGCAACTGGCCTGAGTTCTAATGCCCCCAACATTCCCACTAATACAGACAGATGAAATTTGTGATGATCTTGCAATTTCTCAACCAATTCTGGAGGTACATAGGGACGAGGTTTAGGCAGAGTCAAAGGACTTGGAGTTCATGATGTCAGACGATGATGTGGAAGACTCCACCATCCTTTGTTAGCCATCATGAGGCTGTAAAGCCTCTGGCAGCTGACCTCAGGGACCCACTCTCCTGCATGCTTTAAGTCTCTCCATCATGTCATTCATCCTTATCCAGAAGGGCTGGCTCTGTGGGCATGGCCCTGTTAGTGTTACTGACAGCATTCAGAGCAGCAGAGCACCATCAATCAGGTCTATGTATGAGCAGAAATGGACGGTGTTTGAAAGCAGGACGTACAGGAGTGAGATAGAGCCTCCTCCTGGCTGTGATTGGTTGTTTCTGACAGGAAGCAGTGTATTTCTGCAAATGGCTGTAGGACCACAGGGAGGCAGAGGAGCTGGATTGTCTGTTTCATGTTATACTGTCAGGAAATGGTGACAAGTACAAAAAAACATACTTTTGTATTAGTTACGTACTGCAGTTTTAGGTCTGCTAAGAAGTGAAATATGTTTGGGTCGTTCATTAAAGCTTTTTTGCTTTTCATCTCTGTTTCTACATAGTTTTTGCTCCGGTTCCATTCTATGAGAGATCCAGTCACTGGTTTCTAGCTTGTTCCAACTTCCAATTACTCAGCATTTGACCAGCATGTAGTGTAATTATGGCTAATTTGTTCTGTTACCATGTTGACCCAGAAACTCCTCCTATGTAAAGCAAAGTGTCCAGCATGGCTTCCTTTTCCAGCTGATACAGGAAGCCTATCAGACTCACAGCTGCCCTCTGACCCCCACCAGAAGCCGCCAGAGCGATGTGAGGGACTAAATCCTGGAAAGAGAAATCAGAGAGTCAGACAAGTTGATTGCTCTAATTATAAATTACTTTAAACTAAAAATCCTTTTTTTTTTTCTTTATTTTAGAATGAACCATCTCATCCACTGATCAGAATGGGCATCAAGAGATTTTTGGCAAGTAAACTGAATGAACAAGGGCCAGAAAATTGAGGCAGCAGAATTTTGTGTTTGATGAAGACGTGGCTGAAGGACCTCTGTCTTTCTTATTCTGCTTTCTAGTCATATGAGTCTAGTCATTTTTTTTTAGACAAATAAAATAAAGAATGTTGTAGTGCATGACCCATGTTTGGAGGCATCAGTCTGTGATGTGGCCGTTATAAGTTGGTGGCCCTTGTTTCATGTTTTCCCCTTCTTTCTCAATCCACTTTCATATAAAAGTCAGTAGAGCTGGCAAAACCTTAAAAGACATAAAATAAAGAGAAAAGAGGTGTTGATATATCTTTTTTACCTCATTACAGTTGATCTGCAGATTGTTCAATGCCTGTAGAACAATTTCTTTTCTCCTGTCAATATATTGTTGTTCTCCAGCACACAGAGACGAGGAGTGATGGATGGTTTCCTGAAAACAATTTATGACAGGAGATTATCAGGTTGTTCTGCAGAGTCAACAATTAAGGTTTTGGCCAAAAGAATGATGAAGAATACAATAAGACTCATTCTGTATGTCTTACAACGGGGCCATTACTTCACAGTGAAATAGTGCAGGTACTAGACTGACCGGCCTGCAGTCCAGACCTGTGTCCCACTGATAATGTCTGGTGTGTTATTTACTGTATTTGTACATCAAGAAAGAATGGGAAAGAATTCCACCTATAAGATTTCAATAATTATTGCTCCTACATGCTTCCTGACTGGTTTTAAAAGGTGAACATGGCCCTGTCCAAACCTTTTCTGAATGTCTTGCAGGCATCAAAATCTACATGTGGTTTTACACGACTTTGATATTGATTGATTTCCATGAATTGAAATGCATTGAGAGAGTTGAGATTTAGAATACTGCAACCTTTTATTGTTTGCTTTTATTATTTACCACTATTTTTGTTCCCAGAGGAAAAAGCCCACTGCAGTGTGATCTTGTTTTTGGTGCATTATTAAAGAATCACTCTGTTCCAGAATGACGTTTTGTTTAAAGGAATTTATAGAGTGACCCAGCCTAACAATGATTATTATGCCTGTGTTTTCATTACAGCCATCTGTGATTTGGACAGAAATCATGGAGACTGTTTGCTCAGCTCCAGGGAGCTCCACAGTATCAGTTTGTTGATCTGGACCATTTACAGTTTATAATTGGACATGAAAAGGTGCTAGTGTGTTCCAACTCCAATCAAACGACATTTCTATCCGGTATAAGCTTTTGAGACTTCTTGAGTTAAAAGATGCCCAGAAACCCATTCTCTTTTTATCTTAGAGATTATAAAAACAGTGAAAGGAGCAATCAAAATCATAATATCAAAAATCTACCTCCAAAGTCTTATTAATTTGAAACTGAATGGACAGAGAACCAGAGCGGTGCATCACAGATGATGTGTTTTGAAGAAGCGCTCACTTTGTAGATATACATAGGGACAGCAGGAGTGGATAAGTTATGCAAATCTAGGTGTTGTGACTGAAAATTAATTTGTGGTTTTCCACTCTTTCACTCTGAGAAGCTCTGAAAGCTTTTACCAAATTGAAATGTAACTCTGTGGATACTGTTATGCGACATGTACTTTGGCAAATGGATGATGAAGCAGTTGGCTGGAATACATTAATGACATAAATAATTATATCTTAACTTTTCTGTCAATATTGTAGGTGATGTCAGCATTCAGCTGTCCACATCCTCACTTTGTTGAAACCAGAGAAGAAGAATTTGCGTCTTTTTAACCACTTAAGCAGCGTCTGGTGTCTCTTTGCACTCCAAGTTCAGCACGTCCCATCCTGGACTGTGTGTGTTCTGCCAAAGTATTCTCCTCCTGTCCCATGAGCAAGCCGCTGTAGAGCGAGGCTTCTCAGTTAATAAGGAATTCTCAAAGTGTCTTTGACCAAGGAGCTCAGGCCTCTGTTTATTAATGACTTGTCACTTGAACAAACTTATTCTCTTGTGAGTTTAATTGCGTTTCTTATTTGATGGAAGCACCACAATTGTGAAATTGTGTTTTTTTTAACATTAGCAGAATATTGACAAAGGTTCGCATTTGTAATGGAGACACAGCTAGTGTGCCCGTCTCTGAGAAAGTAGAGTGTGGTGATCTGAGCTCTGTTATATGTACTGTATCACCTTACCTGAAGAAGCCATGAGGAGATGTATGCAGTCTGTGGCCTGAGCCATTGATACAAGGATCCTATTTTAATGCTGTTTAAAATTGGCACCTCAAAAGTCAAGACTCATCACACCAGGCAACATTTTTCAAAGCTATTGTTCAACTTGCTTCCTCATCCTGATGCGTTATTTGGTGTTCAGCATTTTGTCTTCCACATTTAGAAACCCAAAGTCGTTGAGTTGCAAACATGTGATTTGCTACACGTGTTACAAGCCCCAATTTACAACCAAAATAATCTCATTCCTGTTTCCAAAGAGAATATCTCTAAGTCAAAAAAGGTAGACTCTCTCTGTCTAAACAGCATAAACAGCAAAACACTGTATGAAAAACAATTTCAAAAACAATTTGAAATTGATAATTAAGAACTTCTTTTCACAGGCATATGTTTTATCTACATGTATGTGAACTGGAGCTAGTTAATAGAAACTGATATCACTAAATTTTAACTGCACGTATCTCAGCTGCATAAAAATTGAAGACATGACTAGTCAACCCTTGTAAGACAATGCTCTACAAAATACAAATTCTGGGTTTTTGAGCAATGAATGTCTCACCTCAGAAGCTGTCATATTTCCCTCCATGTTGTCCACTGCCTGCAGTGCAACTCTGGAAATCATCAGCCAAAAGCAAAACCCTAATCCTGAAAAACCTGTATTTCCTCTGTGTGTCTGCATCCTGGCTCACATACATGCACACAGATAAGGCTTCAGATTCTTCCTGTTTCTCCACATTGACTGTAATGTCTGAGGAAGTTGCACAAGAAAAGAGATATTTCAACACACAAAGGCTGCCTGATCTCTTCCATGTGTTGGCAATGCAGAGAAACAGTTTTAAATGTAAACCAGATGTTTGAGTCAAAGTAGAAAGTAGCAAAAACATCTGGGATCTTTTGTCCACAAAGTGTCCTTGTTTGGAATGGAATAAAGATTTGTAAAGAACAAAT
>NW_006800159.1:1015993-1022903 GCF_000485575.1 Poecilia formosa | reverse complement strand
ATGACGACCTTTGCCGCATGTCTTCTCCCTCCCTCTAGTGTTTTATTGGACACTAGAGCCAATAAAACAAGATTTTGATTGGCTCCTGTCCTCTAAAAGCACGCCTCAAGTTCCTGATTACATTTTTTTAGCAGCAAACTGGACCCCTCTTACCTCTGATATGTCTCCATTGATTTGTGGTGCTAGAAACACAAAGAACTGTTTCTTGGTAGATTATAGCACCAGTTAAACACTGGAACTGGTTTGATGGAATGAACCTTTGTGTAACATCCTAAACCTTGCTGACAGACAAACAACAGAAAATATTGTGCCAGGGAGCCCAAGGGGAAACTTATCCTAAGAAGTGAGGAATAAATTTGAAAAGATTGACTGTGAGCAGGACTCCTCACCTTTATTATGTTCTTTCTTTCACTCTTTTTTTTGTGGGTACATAAAAAATGTAGGATGCTCATGTAACAATAAAAACAACAAAGATTGTAGGCTTTGTGAACAGAACATGCTAGACAATTATTACTGTTATGAATATAAAGTCTTGCAAACAGAGAACAACACAAAGTTAGGCTTATTAATGAAATGTAAGGGAAGGAGACGTTTTCAGCAACTTATTCTTCTAAGATTGCAGGGAGTTCTTGAGACTTTCTCCACTGGTAATTGGTAGAGGAGGGGAGGTAAATCCACTGCAGCAGACTGCTGTCAGACATTGTGTAATTAGCAAACAGAGGTTTGTAAGAGAACTTGAGAGAATAAACTGCAGACAGAGGAACCCAGCAGCAAGGTTAGAAAGATGTTTGGTGTAGGGTTAGGTTCAGAAAAAATTACCCAAGCTCTGAACATCTCCCAGTGTTCTGTTGAATCCTTCATCTGAACAGGGAGAGAGGATGGACCACCTGCATCACTCTAGCTTCAGTATTTTGTGTTTCTCATTTTGGTTAGATTGACCTTGTTCCTGTTTTTCTTTATTTAGTAAATTCTTAGTTATTATAGTTTAGTATGTTTATTTCTCGTCTCTAGTCATTCCTTCTACTCCAGTTCAGTTATGTCTCTTAGGTCCTGTTATTCTTTCCGGGACTCATTTGCTGGTTCTCTCCCTCGCCCTCTGTGTCATCTTCTCTCTCTCTCCTCAGTCTGCTCTCTATGGAGTGTGTTATTAGTTAGTTACTACCTCCCAGTACCTAAGCACCTCTCTTTCAGTCACTCCTCGCTGGTTCCTTCGGTTACTTCCAGTCGTTTCCTCGTTCTGTTCAGGGTTTTCTATGTGTTTCCTGGATGGTTTCTTTTACTTGGATTTTGATTTATTTTTCTGCCCTGGCTCCCTCTGATCATTGTAAGTTTGTTTTTTCACCACTTATTCATTAAACCTTCAAATTCACTTGCTGCCTCTGTACTTCTGCATTTGGGTCCTACATCAAACCTCCACTACATCATGACACCAGCATGACCGGTTTGGTGGTGGGTCAGTCACTTGATTGTTTTCCCAGATTATCTGTCTCAGATTATATTGTCAGGACAGTGACAGTTTTAACAAATATGTCTATATTTTTATAAAAGGACCGACTGCAGCTTTAAGGAAAGTGAAATACTCAACAATGTCTAAGCTAGTCTTAAACTGCTGAGGAATGCTGTTGTGTTGTTAATAAAACCGTTGTGTGCTAATAATGACAGCAAGGATCACAATGTGCACAGCTATTGCTCAGTTTAATGAGTTAACTTGGAACAACAAACTTGTAGCATAAACAGCAGAGAACACGTAGTTCCAAATTTAAAAACCAGATCAAAGTCAATTCTAACAATTAGTCTGAACATAAAATAGTCCATCTATGTCTGTCCTTTACTCTGACATGGCTTACAACCATGCATTAGCTTCTACTGGAAACATTGTAACAGAGTTAGGTAAATTAGCTAAAAATCCACCTTAATATGGCCTGAGTGAAGCTGTTTCTAATCAATCTGGCATAAAATGAAATGGATATTAATTAGAGTGGCTGGTCTTAATATTCTGTTATATAGTCTAAATGTTTGGTTTTGATTTAAGAACACTTGTTGACAACAGATAACACACTTAAACCGATGGATTCTTCTGTGTTTAGCATAGAGCCTTAATACCAACCTTCCCCCCAATTGTAAACATCTTAATCTGCAGTATTAAGCAGCTGCAATAAATTCTTTTTTAATATAATACACAGGAACAAAAAGCACCAAGTCTGCCTTCTGTTCCTCTTCACCCTCTTCTCTGTAACATCTGGAGATAAGAACAGAAATGAAGCCGTGGTATGAAGACATGTTCTTCACCTCAACATTCTCTACAGACATTTGTTGTTCCTGTACACCCCTATAACAGAAGTAGCTTCTGCACGCAACATAAATTATATATCACTCATTAACAGAACCTCAGCTGCAAAACGTCTGAACGTATCCGTTTGAAGCCATCAGATGTAATAACTTCAACGAAACACCAGAGGTCTATGCACTCTTTGTGTTCTGTGCTTTTTCTCTGTTCCTGCTGTAATATTCAGATAATTTTTTCGGGGTTGTTATGAGCTGAGTCAATAGTCTCTTTATTCCAGTTTTCTACTTTGAGACTATTTATACTTTGGTCAAATTTTACATTTAATCTCACAAAAGCTTGTTAAAGGACTGACTTTATGGCCAAATTATGAACAGTGAAAAGACTAAAAACCCACAATGGAGCTAAACGCATAAACAGAAAAACAACAAGGGTTTATTTTTAGATGACTGAATGGCATAAAAAGGGAAAAACTGTCACATCTACCGACTTTCTGACCAGCTTCAGCCAGCATCTTCACATAGTGTTTTTTTTGTTTTTTTGTTTGTTTGTTTGTTTGTTTGTTTGATTTTTGCTTCAGCATTGACACACACGTTCATCTCTGAAGGTATAATTAATGCCTGACGGGAAGAGTAAAATGTATTGGATGGTCTGGTGAGCAACTGTAAATGAAAGTCCAATAAAAAAGGACTTTCATGTACTTTGAAGTGAGATATAATTCGGTAACAGAAAGACTGAGAAACATTAATCCCATTCTGTCATTTATTTCTATCTATGAAGTCATATCCCAAACTTCACCCCTGAGCTTTAAGCCCCAAGCCCACCACCACCCTTTTGTGCTTCAGAGCGTTCATCCCACAGCCTCCCTCCCTCACCACCATTTTATCATTTTCAACTCCAGGTGAGGCTCAAGCCCTGAAAGGCAGCAGGTCAGGACGGCATAAGCTCCAGGATCTTGAGATGCTGCTCAGATTGGCTGTGAAGCATCATGGGATACATGTTCAACCTGAGCCTGATGCTGGTGAATGTACCACAGCTGTGTAAGACATCCTGTGTGGTTCTGGTGCCAAAGGTCAAACATCCACAGGACCTCAGCAGCTACATGCTGCCAGCACTGACCTCACATGTGATGAAGATCTGGACAGCTTGGTTCTCATCCATCTCCTGGTGTAGTTCACCGACCAACCTGGCATCAAGGAGGATGACATCATAGCCTGGCGCCCCACAGGGAACTGTGTTTGCACCACTTCTGTTCACCCTCTAAGACTGCAGACTTCTCCATCAGCTCCACACGCTGCCACCTTCAGAAGCTCTCTGATGACTCTGCCGTAGTCGGACAGACGGTGGAGTCAGTTCACATTCCTGCTGTTTTTAAACAGTTTTCCCGTATTCTTATAAACAATCTCTTGTTGCTTTTTATGCAGAAATATACACGCTTAATTTGCACATTTTCAAAATTTTCTTACTTAGTTGGACATTGGAGTCTGAGAATGCCTTTTTTTAAATATAACATATTAATAATATAATCATTTCATTGTGTATTATTTTTGTTGTTATTGTGTCAGAAGTTTGTCTTAAATTTGTCTTTATTGTACAGTTTCTTATTTTTTGTTATATGTTACCTTCCACTGATTTGTGACTCTGCTGCAGGTAAAGTTGAATATCCACTGAGTGGCACTGGAGGACTGTAAAGGACATTTCTATTCTATTCTATTCTATTCTATTCTATTCTATTCTATTCTATTCTATTATATTATATTATATTATATTCTACTACTTCTGGGTTTGTTATTAGCCCTCTCAGCTTCTGCACATGATCATAATGTAACATCCACTGAGAGTTTAGTGTTATGTCTCCATCTCACCTTCAAATGTCTCATTTTGTGCCTCTTTGCTGTCTGGGTGAGGATATTGGTCCTGCAGAAAAGCAACATGCCAGTGAGGCTCTTCCATGGAGGAAGGGCAAAGGTGAAGACGTGCAGGCCATCTGTCTCTACCGAGAGGTAACTCGAACCTAAACCTGACCCCAGAGCAGAGCCATTACAGTGTAATGTGTATCTCTCTGTCTGTTCTGGAAGACTCACAATGAGAGCAGTCTTGTTGAGTTACCCTCCTTGAACATAAGGCAAATGCCTGAGAAAGCCTCCAGTGCACTCTGGGATGATGGAGACAGGGTTCAGGGTTCCCACTATAGAAAATCAAGCATGAACCCTAAATAGGCGTCACTATGCTGTCATCAATAAAGTCTTCATAACAATTGTTAGGCTGTATCTACGTGCTAACCGGTTATTTGGGAATGATACCTGCAAAAAAGACTTTTCTGTGAGATTCTCACAATTGTAAACAGCAGGTTTGCTGAACTGGAACGTAACCCATAATCATATGCTTTGGTCAGTTCAGACTTCAGCTGGAGACACCATATGATTATTTTTGAACGATTTAGGTGGAGGCAATTGTCAGGTTGAGTCAGCACAAAAGTCTTTTAGTGTGAAGGGAGGTGAAGACCAGAGTATGCAAGTGTGAGAAGGGAACTGATCCGATATCAGTTACAGTCAAATTTTCATAACTAAATCTGGATGTGATGAGGTACTGCAGTATATGTGAACTGATTACGACCCAACTGCATTTGTGTTGCCAACAGCCAATGAAAAAAAATGACACATCAGCTGTAAGCAGGTTTTTTTCTTTGCTGGTTTGACAACTTTATTCGTAGCTGTACAACATTATAAAAATAAGCACAAAAACAAGGTATTACATAAACTATCATCTAATTTCCTTAAATCCAGCCTTAAGCACTTTATCTTAGATTTGTTTGGCCATATTGTCTGTATTGACAGACAGATCTTCAGGTCGTAACGGCTCAAACTCCTCGCTGGGGAAGACCTCCCTACTCGGTGTAAATGTACTGCTGTCCTCCCTCCACAGCTGTCAGAGCTCCATCCTTCTTCAGCCCCTCTTCGTTACCCTCAGCCGTGCCTTTGGTGTGAAGCATTCTGGGTTTATTCTACATGGTGGAATCTACCGTGTCCAGGTTCAGTTGTTCTGGCCATGTGCTCAAGCATAGGGTTCTGGACTAGCTATGGACCCTTCTATGTCTTTTGGGGTTCTGGGGCACCTCAAGGAGGCTCCACTCACACCCACCAACAAGTTGT
The DNA here is from genome assembly GCF_000485575.1 of Poecilia formosa. Taxonomy (NCBI): domain Eukaryota; kingdom Metazoa; phylum Chordata; class Actinopteri; order Cyprinodontiformes; family Poeciliidae; genus Poecilia; species Poecilia formosa. The sequence continues at coordinate 1,017,467 of NW_006800159.1, read as the reverse complement.
TTCAATTTGAAAAGTCTCTAAAGAAATATGGATTTTTGGCACTTATTGTTGCTCTGTTGTTCTCAGTTGGAGTTGAGGAAACGAGGTGATTAAACCTAGTTCCTGTGACATTGTTCTTACTCCCCCACCACCTTTACAATAAATACAGTAAGGGATTTTCTTTGGAAACCCAGATTTAAGATGATTGAAAGATATGCACCCAAAAAAATAAAGGGAGGCTCTTCCTTCTTGATGTAAGACTAGTTTGATCTGTTCTTTGAAATGACTGAGATCACAAACTGAATAATAAAAAGAAAGATATAAAGCCAACCACTGAGTATTGTAATGAGGTCTAAGTAAAGGTCCTTAAAACTGCTGTGGGATGGATGGCATCCATTCCCCAGCCAGGATGTTGGTTTCTCTGAGATGACCAGAGCACCCAAACTGCATTACTGTAGCCGTAATGCCAGAAAGTTCTGGAGCTAGTTTCTGATAAACCTAGCTGTCTGGGTGTGAGTATGGGTCGAGTTTTGTCCCAAACAGAGGAGATACGGAATTGCCACTGGTTGTAGAATTCCATCCCGATATCGCTCTGAACTCAAATTGCTTCCAGTAAAGAAAAGCCTAGTTTTCTTGTGAGAGAGAGAGAGGCTGTGAAAAGCATGTTGGCATTGGCAGAGTATTTAGGAAGTTTTTATTGGAAACAACCCACATACTTAACTCTGCTGCTCCACTCACAAATGGATTTTCCTGACAAACATAGCTCTGACTGAGGGCACATAAACAGGTTTTCCAATGGTAAAAGATTTACTGGAAGCAGACAGTCAACCAAACAAAAACTTCCTTACGTTTGGCGACAAGTAAATCTTTTTTCTTCTCCATGCCTTCACTGATGACATTTTCAATTTGTCCAACAACAGAAAGCCATCAGCTTAAGCCCTCTAGAAAAAAGATGACGACTTAGTCAACAGTCCAAAGTCTTTATTTAGTCAGTGGCCTAGAAATACAATCATTTGATGTTGCACATGTAAACTCTTGATTAGGGATATGCGCCTTGCATGGACACAGTTGACATTCATCCACCAGCGAGTTGACGGCATCATTAACCCACCGACAGCGATGAATGTGAACTGGAATCCTGCAGTGTGAAAGGTTTGTAAAGTAGCAGAAGGCTTAGTGCATTGTTAGGCAAAGTGAAAATATAACCTACCTTCAGGCGTAAATCAGGACACCACTTACAGCCTACAGGATCAACATGGCCGGTTATCCTTTGTAATAACAAATACCAGCAAAAGACATCAACCTCCAAAAAACTGTTACCAAAGAAACAAAGAAAAACATACTTTGACTTCCATTTAAGTAATAGCAGAAAGTGTTTGAAAAGTGAAGCAATAAAATAATTTCACATAAAGATGTTGAGGTTGAAGTTGTAAGAGTTTACACATGATGTGTGTGTGTGTGTGTGTGTGTGTGTGTGTGTGTGTGTGTGTGTGTG
>NW_006800159.1:1012620-1015983 GCF_000485575.1 Poecilia formosa | reverse complement strand
TTTAAGTTGTATGAGTTTTCACATGTTGTGTGTGTGTGTGTGTGTGTGTGTGTGTGTGTGTGTGTGTGTGTGTGTAATGGATTTGGACTCAGTTCTGTTATCTACAATCAGATATGAATTGAATCTTTCTGTCTTGGAAAGAACGATGAAAAGAAGTGACAAATGAAAAGATAAAACTGAACTGAATTATACCAAATTTATCAGTGATATATTGAATTGAAGTAATTGTAGTCAGATTGATTAGTAAAATAAAATAAAAATAAAAAATACTAAATAATTCAAATAAACAGAATTTTAAATAAAAGGTAAAACATCAAGCAGAATCACAGCTATGTGCACTGAATGCTCAAAGTGCAGGAGACTGAGGAGAACATTAAACTTAAACCCCCAGCCAGGTTTTCCTTAACGGTCGATGTGGAGGCTTTACAAACATAAAAAAAAACAGCATAGACCATAAAAACAGAAAGAAATTACCTCAAATCATCTCTTATCTGACTTGAGGACAATAATGACTAATATAGAAGTAAGCACACAAAAACACATGCAAAAAAAGAGCTAGAAGCTAGGAGCATGAAGAAATATTTTAACTAGGCATGTCAACAAATACCATGCATGGAATTCCACTGCTAATTTTAGACCTTGGACCTGTGTTTCGGAAGCAAAGGTTGAAGCCTCTGCCTGCTCTTGAGTTGCAGATGATGCTGCGATGCAGCACACAAACCGACGGGAACTCAGGAGTTAGGGTACACTCAACAGTCGATGGTTTTTTCCAGAGCTACAAACTCACCGACAGCGTTGAATGTTCCCCACAACTTGAACAAGTGAGTCTGACAGCAAACTATCAGCCGTCACCCAGCACAGTGAGGGTGAGACGGCCATGATGAGAGCCACGCAGGAGGAACCTGAGGAGGAACACAAGAGTTTATCAGGTGAAGACACAATGAAGAATGAAAAATTTGTGGGCAAGAAAGATAAACTACCTTTTGCAACGTTTCAATTAAATAAGAAACACAGTTAAAATCACACATCAATAAAACTGTTCACATGCTAAGTCTTTAAAAAGCCTAACACACCATCTTTGTCCTATCACTTCCTGTCATCTTCATTTTTTATGCCAGTAGTAACATCCAGTTATTGATCATGTGACTGGTGTGATACAAAAGTAAGTGTTTCTATTGCAGCTTTGCAAAATACTCTCATTTTGATATGGCCAAAAGAACCCCCACCTCATTGCATCACATAAACGTTTGATCAAAGAAACATTTTTTGATAAAAAGGTTTTGTGCTGGAGACGCTGCAATGGTGCAGGGGTAAAGAAAACCCATGAATGGAGGCCTTAGTTCTCTATGCGGCTGTCGCAGGTTCAAGTCCTGACTTCATGACCTTTGCCACATGTCTTCCCTTTCTGCCATACTCTTTATCCTGTCTGACCACTCTCAAATAAAGGCCACTGGAGTCAATAAAACCTGAAGAGAAAGGTTTTTGCCAGGATGAAGTAGTTTGTTTGGATAGATGGACCATACAAAACTTCAATGGAAACACTTGATATGCATCACACAAGACAGTTGTTCAACAATCGGATGTTACTACTGGCAGAAACGATGAAGAAGACAACAGGAAGTAGTAGTAGGATGACAGTTTGTTTTTGTTTTCATCATCACAGTTCACATTGTGCGTCATTCCAACATGTTGAATCCATAACTCTTCTGTAAAATCACCAACTACAATTTTGACAAAACGCCACATAAGTAGCTGCTCCCAGGTAGGTGTCTCGTCTGATTGGCTGTTAGATGATGAGCGCAACATCTGTCACTGCCATTTAATAACTTATTGTATAAACAAACTTATTTATGTGTTATTTTAATTTAATCTCTCATGAAATAGAAACACAGCAAAAGTGTGTTTTTTCAACATTAGCATAATTTAGACAAAGATTTGTGCACATTTGTAATGGAAACACAAATAATGAACATCTTCATAAAGACCAAGGAATCTGGTTCTTATGGAATAGTTGAAGTCATTGTTTAAAGAGAGCAAGATAGGGAACAGTAACATGTGGAAGCTGGTGGACCCATCACACCAAAATAGACAACAGACACACATGTGAGGTTGGATGGAGCTAAATCAGGACAATCCAGGAGGAAGAAACCTGTTAGAGGCTCCAGATGACCTGAGGTTCACCTTCCAGCAGCATAACCACCCTGAACATCCAGTCAGAGATATTATGGGATGGTTTATATCAGTGTACTCACTTAGAACAGGATCCTCATCCCTCCTCAGAGTATGATAGGAATTTACTAATAATGCCACTTTAGGTCCATCTCAGAGTGGCACATTGTACATGCAGTAGTACATGTGAACTGATTACGACCCAACTGCATTTGTGTTGCTGTTGGCAACACATTTATAGTATTCCCATCATTATTAATAGTTTCATTTCAACGGCAGGGGAAATCACAGTCACAGGGTTTGTTCTGGGTTTTTCACTGCATCATTGTGAATTACCATAACCCTGGTTATAACTCAACATTTCTCACCTGGTCTTGGCCTTTTGGATGGCTCATCACAGCACAGGATTCCTCTCACAGAGGAAGCTGAAGCACAAAATAATAATAAAAAAAACAGTAAATTTTCTGAAAATATACTATGTACATATACAAAGAATTAGAAATTATGTTAAAAATGCAGCACAGGACATGACTAGGGAACATGTTGCTTGCATCTAAACTGTTTGTTTTTGCTGTGCAGTATTCAACAGATGTTTTTCTGATCAAATTTCTGTCAGCTATAGATCATCAGGAAAGAATTCACAGTTCTTCACTTTTTCCAGATTTAATGTTACAACGTTATTCCAATTTGTAATTAAATTTATCTCTTTCTTTAAAATTCTGCACACAAATGTCTGACTGTGACAAGTTAGAAAAAAACGTTTTTGAGATTTTTGCAAATGTATTAAGAATATAAAACTGATAAATCACATTTCTGTAAGTATTCACGCCATGAAGATCATAACTGAGTTGCTTCCACTGGTCATCTCTGAGCTGTTTCTCCAGCTTAAATCAAAGCGCCTCATCGAGATCTGCAAGCTTTCTCCACACCTGAATCAAACCGATGACCAGGCCTTTTCCAAACGTGATTGCATCCTAAAGAGGGAATCCAAACATTTTACTCTCCTGTGTTGGAGCTGAGAGGGATCAAGCTCCAAAAAGACTCCAAGACCAGAGGCTTTAACTGCTGCCAAAGTTAGATCATCAAAGTATTAAGCAAAGACTGTAATTACTTAAGTGGATGTTATTATTATTATTGTTAAAAAAATGAATTTGCAAAAATCTAATATATGTATATATATATATATATATATAT
>NW_006800159.1:1005222-1010671 GCF_000485575.1 Poecilia formosa | reverse complement strand
CGGGCTGGAGCGGGGTGGGGTGAGGCAGGGTGGGGCGGGTTGGGTTGGGGGGTAGTGGGAGGTAGGGCGGTGCTGAGTGTCTGGTCAGAAGGAGTGTTGATCGATTCCAGGCTCTGTATTTTCCAGACTGGCTGAATGGTTAAGGTCAAAGGTTTCCTACTCTTGTTTCCTATGAAAGAGAGGCTGTGTGTGTGAGTGTGTGTCACTGGGAGCTCATGTGGAGCAGTAAATATGAATGTGTGTTTGCTAAATTTCACAGTGAAAGCTGGTTTTGTAAGTTTTTTCTTCATTTTTTTTCCCCCCAGATTAGATTAAACTGAGCAAGAGGCGCGACTGAACTACAGGAAGGAAGGCGACACGAGCCTACTTATTGTTAAAATTCCTTATTTTTAAATTAAAGGGTCTTTTAAAGGGACAGTATTATACACACCATAAATATATATAAATATATATAAAATATGCTGTATCAGTCAAATATGACTTATAACAAATTTGACTTTGTAATTGAACTCCTTGAAATTGGGTTTCTCCTTCTCTTTTTGAAACTCCGCCTTCAGGAAGTCATCACAACATGGATCCTCAATTAATCATTTAACATAATTAAAGAGTTAATAGGGATTCTTACCAGCATTGCTCTGAGAAGTAGCTCCTATGATGAGCTTAGCAGATGTGCTAAAGAAAGCTCACTCAGCAGAAAGCTGAGTGGGCAGGGGGGCTGTTCTGTGAGTCTGAAGATTGGAAGCTGCAGCACTGAGGAGGAGCTTCGTCCTTAAAGGCGGGGCTAGGTCCCCCCAAATGTTTTGCAAATCTGAATGTTTGCCATGGAGATTAAAGTATTTCTCAAACATGCATGAAAGAATCAAAGCAGCACTCCAGACATGTTTTTGACAAGGCAATAACATTATAACATGATGTAAAGCTAAAAAAAAAAAAAAAAAAATTACATGACACTACCTCTTTAAGAGAAACTTTTAAGAAGTTCTAATTCTACACCAAACCTTTTGGAAAAATAATTTGAGATGCTTTTAAAAAAATGAAAATGGGATGAAGAAATAACAGACCTGAACTGCTGGACCAGGTGGCTGGACATCTTGCTTCAGGAGGAGAGAAAAAAAACAAACAAACATTATTTTCAGCTTCTGATGCTGCAGCTTGAATCAATCCTGACAGCTTTGATCTTCCATAAACCTCAGCGGTGGGTGAAACATGGAGGAACCACATCACAGACCACTTAGAGATAAAGATGCTGACAGACTCAGGTAGCAGCAGCCCAAATAAAGGTCTAACCCCGGCGATTGGGACACAGAAGCATGCCGCACACCGCGCACGCAGCAGCATGTGCAGGCTGCATGTAATGCACTGACGCAAATCTGGTGCATCTACATGTGAGCACGGCTGTGTGAGAGAAAGAAGGAAGGATAAAGAGAAGGGGGAGGGGTGTAGGCAGAATGGAGCAGGGAAGGGTGCGAGACTGAGTGAGTAGCGCCCCATTCCCCCACCTCTTCCTCCTTCCATCACTCTCCCACTCGTTGCCCCTCCCCCCACCAGGGACTTGAACCCGTGACCTCACTGGTGAACGAGTTCAAGGGAGGCACCCACGCTGCTGCTGCTGCTGCTGCTGGGGATGTGTGTGAGTGTGAGTGAGAGTGTGACCTCAGCCGAGTTCAGCTGTGTGTGTGTGTGCGTGTGCATGCGTGTGTGTTCAGAGACGTGTTTATTTTGGGGTTTTGTCAAACACTGATTCTCACAACTGGAGGTTTGAGCGAGAAGAGGAAGAGCTGCTGAAGTCTTCCTGGGAATTTCCACTCACAGTTTCTCTGTTTCTGATCACTGGTTTGAAATGTGACAAGGATTTGATATGTGTGTGTGTGTGTGTGTGTGTGGATGTGTGTAACGCCTCTGGTTTTGGCTATCTGCTGGGTGTGTGAGTGTGTCTGCATCCTGATACCTGCCCCAGACTGGATCAATACTCTAATCTAATTGTCATTCTCTTGCGTTGTGGCAGTCGGCCATGCAGCTCACACAGCATGCGGGTCGGCACGCCTTTCTACTCACACACACATACACACACACATACACACACACACACACGCACACATGCACACACACACACACACATACACACATGCATTTAAAAAAAAACACACACACACAATCACAGCAAACCGACATGATGAATGAGAATCCAGCAGTGTGGTTGCCATGTTAGCCTTGTTGTTCTCCGCTCCATCCTCCCGTCTCTCTGGGCGTTCCTCCTCAGTGTTGCATCATGCACGCCCTTCAGTGTGGGCAAACACTCGCTGACACCCTGTCACATCACACCGACCTCTCCCTATCAAGGTCCGGTGAAGAGGGAGGATGCTGGAGGACGCTTCGGAGGCACAGCACCAGAACCAGAACCAGAACTGACTCACCTTCTGCATCAGCCTCTGCTGGAGCAGCAACACCTCTGTCCTCATTTTCCTTTTGACTCTGATGGACTTCCACCCTGTCTTCCTCTGTCCTTTCTGCTCTTCATCCTTCTCCTCCTCTTCGTCCTCCTTTGTCGTTTAACACTCTCTTTCCTTTCCTTTGCTCTGCTCCGTTGTCGTGGTCCCGCTGATTTAAACTGGAGGCTGTCTGCTAAGAGACTGAGCAGCAATAGGAAGTACAAACCAGGACAGACACACACACTCACAGACACACACACAGGCTCTGTCAGTTTGAATGAATACTGTGCACACTTGGCTTGTCTCTCCTCCCCCCTCTCTCTCTTCCTCTCTCCCCTTTTCCTTCTCTCTGTCTACCAGACACCCCTCCTCCACTCCTTTCTTGCTCTGGCCTCCTTTACTATCTCCTCCCTCCCTCCCTCTATCCCTCCTTCCTTTACTCTCTCTCTCTCTCCCTCACCGTTTCTGCTGCTACCCTTCAAACATGTTCACACTCCAAGACTGACAGACGTTATAGAGCTGCACTGCTACCCCAATGACCCCACCCACCACGGACACACACATGCACATGCGCGCGCACACACACAGTGTCTCATGGGTGGAGGTTTGTTGTAGACCAGAATGCAGAGATGAGGTGGAGAGGAGCATGATGAAATGAAGGTTTAATAATAAACTCAGGCTGATATTAACAGCAGCAACAATAGCAGAGGATCTGACAACTGACTGACTGAGCCAAGGAGTGTTTATGCTTTTGGATTACAGAATGCTACACATATGAGCAAATGAACAGAGGAGGAGCAGCCACAGGACAGCAGGCGGCCAACGCCCTGAGGGACACCACAGAGTGAACCAGAAACCCCCGAAATAAATCAGTCAATCAAAAACAATCAGAAATACAAACATGGACACAGACAGAAACTCTAAATGCTACAGTTTGTGAAAGCGGCTGTAAATTTTTATAAAATAACTTTCTCTGTTTCCCTTTATAGATGTGCTATGTTGAGACAGTGTAATATTAGACACATAATCTGTGAAACAACCAGAGCCTCTATTGCTGTGAAGCAATACAAAAACAATCAATCAGAGCCAGGAGGAGGGGCTTAGTGCTATCAATCACTGCTCAATGTGCTGATGGTGGAGAAACAACTGACCATTACAGGACAACACTTTATGTGCTGCTCATTCTAACTAGCCTGAGCATTCACAACAGGCTCTACTGATGTGGAGTAACTGGATTTAAAAGGTTTACTTTTCTTTTTCTAACATATTTAGGAATTAAAACCTCCTTGGATTATTCCAGTAGAAGCAGCAGTCTGCTATGAACACATTTGTGTTCAGTGTAGCCACTAAACATCAGTCTGCAGTAATTCTACCTTTTCATCAAGCTGATCATCCTGCTTGATCTGACAGCACACTTCAACTCTTCTGCATTGACTCTGACGTCTGTCGTCTTCCTCTTCTGAACAGTCCATTCTTTCTCTGCGGGGTTTAGGTCAGGCCAGTTTGTTGGTGTTACCATGGTGATTACAACAGGTACTGGTACTTTTGGCAGTGTGGGCAGATATCAAGTCCTACTAGAAAGTGAAATCAGCATTTCCATAAAGCTTTGTCAGCAAAATGAAGCACGAAGGCATCGAAAATGTCACATTAAAAGGTTATATCCAATAGCAACAGATGACACAGCATCCCTAATCATCAGTCGTCAACTGGACCGTGTTTATGACAGATTTAAATAACGTTTGCCTTAAGACAACTTTTTTAGAACTATATATGAACTATATATTTAAAGTTTGACAAATAAAGTTTGTCAAACTTACTATATTTACATGATGACTTAATAAACATAAGAAATTTACTTGGTTACCCAGTTATTTGTGACCAGGGAACTCAGTGTATTGCAGTTGGATCACCTGTTTTCATTTTTCAGGGTAACTTGATCAAAGTGCTTCTTCATCAGTTGATGTATCTTTTTAAATGTAAGAGAAACCAAATTTTGGATATTAATTACAGTAGCTTTAAGCTGTGACAATCAACATTGACAGAAATGAACAGATTCAAAAAAATTTTTATGTATGCAACAAATGGAATGAAATTTACTCTTTGAATCGAAATACCTCATTACATCAACTTTCAAATTATATTCTAAATTATTTCAAAGCTATTCTAATTTAAGGAGATGAATTAGAAGCTGGTTTCCCAAAAACATGCCGAAGAAATGAGAAACAATGTAAGAAAGTTTTGAAAGCGTATGGAAGACCTGACAGAAATTAGATGATGGTCGATCCATTAGGAGCGGTCCACCTTGTGGCACCTGCAGACCCAGACTGATGACTGAGTTCATCATTGTTTGGTAAGTGTCAGATTTGAGGATTATTTTCATTAATCAGCTCCACTTCTCCTGGTTAATTCAAAGAGTTAAATCTACTTCTGAGCTCCACTGAAGTTGATTCAGAGTGGAAGCAGCAGTCTACTTCTAGAATGTTTCTTAAACATTCAAAACATGAATGTTTAAGAAAACAAAAGGGAGGATTTGACTTTATTGGGAGAATTTCTACACATGCATTATTGGTTTCTGCTCTGCATCCCCAGATGCAGAGCAGAAACCAAACATGGAGAAGCAGCATTCAGTTTCTATGCACCACAAATCTAACAAACTTCCAGAAAACTGCAAAACAGTTGAAACCCTGAGTTTCTGTTTAGAGTTGCTTTTGAACCATAATAAATGAAATATTGACTAAAATATTTCAGTCATGTTGTGCTTCATGATTTTGAAGATGGTATTTAACAAAATGTAATGTTTATTGTTTGTTTCACAATAAGTAAAGAACTTTGAACTGCCTTGTTGCTGAAATGTGCTACACAAATAAACTTAAACATTTTCTCATCTCAATTCTTTTTTTTATTTCCAGCAGTTTAAATAAGAATTAAAAACAAACTCAACATTTTCTAATAAACATTTCTGACATGTAAAAAAAATATACTGTGTATATATACTGCTCAAAAAAATAAAGGGAACATTT
>NW_006800159.1:983761-1004542 GCF_000485575.1 Poecilia formosa | reverse complement strand
AGTAGATTGAGAAATAAGACATATAAAAATGATCTAAAGTATCTGTTATTTAAATCTTAGAAGACAATAAGTGACTCACTGGAGTTTTATATGGAGATGCTTAACTGTTTGCCACACTTGCTTCTTGTTTCAGACTCTTTTTGGCTTTCATTAAAGTTCAGGAAGCGAGAGTCACTCTCATTAAGGGGTGAGGTCATCTGACAGGACGGAATGTTTCATCCGTTTGCCCTGAGCAGCTACCAGGAACCTTCTGAAGAGCGCTTCGGCTCATTGGTGACGTGCAGGTGATGTGAGCAGACAGAGATTCAGACCGATTCAGAAGTCCTTCTGCCAGTTGGTGATGTCAGCAGTAAACACTGATCTCCTTCCATCCAGTCACATGTCCTCTATGTTTGACACATGGACTGGAACATGTGTCTTTTTCCTGAGTATTTTCATTTTACATGAGATCAAGGAAATATTGGGAAGGGGAATTCTGAGAGATGCAAGGACATAAAAGACAGATACTACACTAGAGAAATAAATCCACAAACCCCCAACAGAATCCTTCCTGGATGAATCGTCCCCATCGATGTTTAATAGAGGAATTAGTTAAACTGAATGCTGCAGCCATCACATCTCTAGAGGGTCATTATCCACTTTAGGCTCCTTCAGGAGTTTCTAATGGATATGAAAACTGTTCATATTTATTGATCCTTTAAGGAAATCTGAGTGAAATCTTTACTTTTCTGGACTTTGCATTGTTTGTGTTTCTTTTTAAGACTCATTTCAATGTGCTGATGTTGAGTCATTCTTTATGTGTCCAGTTCCAACTCTTTATAGAACAGACAGTAAAACTGTTCCAATTTGACAGGAATCAGGCTAACTATTCTTTTGCACTACAGCACCACCTGGTGGGTAAGAGCTACCATTACCATGGCTTGGACACAAATGGAACAGAAGCCTGGCTGATGGAAACCAGAACCTAGACTCTTGACTTGTAACTTTCTTCACATGACATTCGGCATCCTTTGCTAATGATTTATCACCAGCATCATGGATCACTGTGGACCAATAACCTACACTTCCTGGCCCAGTGGCTGAGTTATCAATGGAAGGATGAGAGATCACACTCTGTTCACATTGAGGGACTGAGATCCAATCTCACCTCAACTCATCTTGCTGATGTTATGGAAATGAAAAACTCCTAAGAACCAAAATTAATTTCAAGTCTTCATCATCCTTTGGCTAGTAATCTAGTATCTGACATGCAGCTACTCTGTCTCACAGAAGAATTCACTAAACTTGTTCACATTGGAATTAGCCTCCTCTGTATTCTAGTGGGATTTTATGACAGACTAACACAAAGTAATGCACAACTGTGAAGAGGGAGGATATAGGACATTTTTCAAAACTTTTACAGGCATAAGAGTTTTACCAATCTCAGCTATAAGCAGATGTCAGTTGAACATTTACAAATCATCGGCTTTTAGACCAGATATAAATCTATAAGATTTCTTCAAACCAGAAAAGACAATTGCCACGACCTTAAATAGACCATCCATTCCAGGAAACTGTCCAGTCTGGCTGAATGACAAAGGAGAGTAAAATGAAGTTTAGCCAGAGTGATGTAAAACTCATTTCCCATCATTGCAAATTCTTGAAGGAAATTCTGGAAAGCACTGATAGTATATGAAAAAAACTGAGCTTGAGCTGCTGTATTTTAGATTTCCTTTAATCAGAATAAATTATTAAACCACAGGCTCTGTGTGTCTCACCTGTGGACGTTTTAGGTGTTTTTCTTTTCCAAAGAGACCAGGAACAAGGTTGACACCTGTGATGGCTTAGCATGGTAAACAGATTCCATTAGTTCAAAGATGGCCGATTGATTGTCATTGTATAAAACATTCACCAACACTTAGTGTGAAAAAACAAACTAAGGACTCTCTGAACCGAAGATGTTTCTCTTTCATGATACTGACCCAAAACTGAGAATAAAAGCACAGAGTTCACAGATTAAATGTCTCACAGTTTTATCTGACTCTGTTCACTGACATTTTCCATTTTGTCCACAGGTTTTCTTTCTTCCTCCTTGTCCTCCATCGTCAGCGGCAACCAGGAATCCCTGTGTAACCTCTCGTTCCTCTCCACCTGCTGTGGGCTGGGTGGTGTGGTTGTCTGCAGGTGTGCCGGAAGGTGTTTGTACTCATCGTTGTTGATGTCGTAGTCCTTCATCTTTGAGTCCAGCATCCACCAGCAGCCAGTGAAGCCGACGTCCAGCACCCGCTGAGGAAGCTCCCTCCAGGGCACCGACAGGTTGGAGCAGTGGGCTTCGTACAGTGTGGCGTCTGGGTCGTAGTCTGCACGGTACACCACACTGAGGAGTCCCAGGCTGGCGTAGCGGAGTCGGCCTTCGTTACGAAGCTTCACCAGGCTTTGAACGTGGCCGTCAGAGATGCCGTTGCGTATCCACGGTGACAGAAGGCTCAGCTGGTTGGAGCGCTCCAGCAAGGCGGCCTCAAAAGATGACTGGTCAGGTTTGGTGTGAAAACAGACATAGGCCCCGCCCAGCAGAGACAAGTACACAGAGGACTTTAGCGGCCGCTCCCAAGCGCCAACAACCATCTCCCTGAACGCTTCCTTATAGTCGGACAGCAGGCTGCCACACCACACACCTGGAGACAACAGAAGAAGACACAGTTGCAGTGTTAATGTTACGCATGGATACAAACTACAAATGGCCACCTGTGATGACATCACAAAAGTGCGCCAGGCTCAGGTAGTCTAGGTGACGCTGATTGTTATGATGATGCCCATGCTGGAAGTTTGGTGATCCTGAATAAACCAATCACAATGATACAGTTTGACTCAGCGCACTCTTTTTAACGAAAGACAGCAGTTAAGGCAAAATATTCATCAGGGAGGGTTGTCACCTCTCATCTGTCTGTTCTAAACTTCATAGATAATCATCACTGCAGAAGTCAGCTGACATAGTTTCTATTGGGACTGACACATTAACATCTGTCGGTCCCAATATTGGAAAAAGATTCTAGACCGGGTATCCGTGACAATGTACCTGATCCATAAGGACAGATTTGTTCAGTCTAATTCTATGCTTTGTGCTCTGAGTGACATCATGCCTTATTCCTCCACAAAATGACACAACTTACAGTCATCTTACTGACTCCGTTTTCCGATACAACCTAAGGTTTAGTTGAACAGAATCAGTTCATTACTGACTTGTTTCTGCCATATCAAAGAAACACGTTTTTAGTCTTTTTCTTTGGGGGGAGAGGTGTTGGTGGGGGGAGATACTGCCAATGTCCAAAGTAAAAACTTCAGGCACGTTTCAAAATGCCCCATTCATTTTTGGAGTTAAGACTTTAAACGTCCATCCTCTATACACGCTGCTGCATGCTGCAATAGTCATTGGAGTAGAGGCAGGAGACATCCTGGATAGGCTGCCAGCAAATCACAACAACCAGGCGCACGCGCACGCACGGACGCGCACGCACCTAAAGACAATTGAGAGAAACCTAGTAACCTAACGGTCATGTTTATGGGTTATGGGAGGAAGCTGGAGTACCTGGAAGGGGAGACCAAACCCTGGTGCCAGTTGCAGCAAGACCTCCTTGCTGCAACTGGCACCACTGTCTTGTCCGACTATAAATATGGAACCTGCTAAAAGTACAGACTGCCAGGAAGACCAGACGGACAAATCGTTGAATCGTAGGATGGATGGAGAAGCTTTAGGATGGATGAACAAATTATTCACTAGAATAAAGCTTTGAACTTCAGCAAGATATTTATCATATCTAGATGCCTGCATTGAGATGCACCAGCTGATTAATCTGCTATTACTGTTAAGCAATTAAACAAGTATATCGAATAAAGTGGTCCTGTGGTTATATGCAGTCAATTTAGTCGCGATATTAAATCATTATGTTACATTAAACATTTCAAAATAAACCAGCTGATTTACAGTTTGCAGCAATTAGCTGCATCCGGAGAGACAGCCCTGCTGACTGAATGCCTCTTCCAGTCTGCGCTTCTTTAGCACAATAACAGTTATTTTCTCTCTTCTGTTTTCTGTTTAGTAGTTTCCTATAATATTCATTCCGACAATAAATCGGACAACCTATTCTGCTTCCCATAGCAATCTAGAATAATGGTGGCCTGAACCTCAGCTGACTTCTCTCGGTCAGCTCGTTCCTACCCGCCTTGCTCCTCTTCAGCCTCTCCCAGCGGCTGCTGGGAGCCGGGGTAGCCGCTGCTTGAGCCGCAGCACAGAACATCCTCCTGGCTGTCCGCATTGAGGCCATTTTCACTCAACACGGTCACCTTCACCCACAGCCAGCACTGTAAGTAGCCGCGAGCTCACATGGAACCAAAATGGCGCGGACCGGGTGCCCCAGTTTTGGTCTTCCGTCAGCAAGTAGCAGTGTCAGAAAGGTTCCGCTTGAATGAAAAGGGAAAGAAAGAGAAAAATACCTTTCTGCATACATACACAATTAGGTATATGTTTTGAGATACTAGAAATACATGTTCTGCTGTTTAAAAATAAATTATTTTAAAATTGAGTTCACGTGACGGCTTTGTTTACGTGGTGACGTGTACCGGAAGAGCTCCTGTCTGACAGCAGCGGCTGTAGACCTGTGTGAAGACTAGCGGTGCTGCAGGTTTTATGAACCCTCCCCCGGGACTGCTGAGCCTAGAAAGACGCTTCCCTCCTGAGGAGAAACATTTTAATGCGAAGGTGAGCTGCTGCAGAGCGGTTAGTCTAGCTCGTTTGACGAGCTGTGTCTTTGTTGGTTTATTTCATTTTATAAGCTTTAGCTTTTAGCGGTGATGTAAAATGATTTATTTTATTCCTGTTGTTACTGAAATTAGTTTATCTATCTTAAATGTGAGACCTGTCATTTAGAATACTTTCTCTTTGCTCCTTCTTTTAGGTTCTGCATGAAGTTGCTTTGTCTCGTCTAAACGAGCGATGGCCACTCCAAATGACCTGCAGTTCCAGGGTAAATATGGCCGCTTTCTGTCTGTTTCTCCTCCAGCATGTTTTTCAGCCTTACAGTTAAGAAAGCTAATTAACATATAGAAGTGAAATGAGAAACAATATATTACATTTATTATCACCATCTGTTTGTCAAACCTGTCCACTGTTTGGCAGAATAGGGTTATGTTATGTAAATGGCGACATCTGCTGGTGAGATTGGAGGATCGCTTTTGAGAACCAATGGACAGGATGTTAGACAAACAGTTTTACGTTTGGTTTTAAAAAAATATCAACTTAGCATAAAATGTAAGAGTTTGTTGTTTTTGTTTGTTCTTGTAACAGTTCTTCTTGGTAATAAATGTTCTACTGTAGGAACAGCTGTTTGTTTCCGATTAAATAGTACAGTGCACATTGATATAAAAAAATCACCACTTTCCTGTCTACAAAACAAACAAACCCTTCAGTACTCCCACATTAAAACCAGACCTTTACAGTATTTCATTGGGATTTTTTTAATAATACTCAATGTGGTCTTCAACAGCTCTTGTCCTTCTTTATATGTAGAGTTTGAGGAAGCAGCAGATCTCCTGTCTGCTGACCCAGGGGCCCCCACACTCAGTATGTCTGCTTCCAACGACCCCACAACCACAGCCGGAGCTCCTGCAGCTGGGGAGGATGTAAAACTAGACCTGTCTGAGGATGAGGCGGCTCAGGAGGAGAGTTCAGAGGTCATTTCCTTTAAGTTACTGAAACACAGAGTGACCTCTGGGTGTTTGGACTGGACAGCAGCTGACTGCCGTTCTGTGTTTTCAGCTTTTAGGTGGACAGAAATCAGCTGGTGGCTTCTGGACTTTTGAATACTATCAGTCTTTATTTAATGTGGACACAGTGCAGGTAGGAGCTAACTAACAAACACACCCCACACCCTGTCTCTAAATACCTTCTGAACACAGCAAGAGTCTGATAGGAGGCTAATGCTAATGTTTGCCTTGGTTCCCCCCTGCCCCTCCCATCATGACGCAGGTGTTGGACAGAGTTAAGGGCTCTCTGATGCCGCTACCAGGAAGAAACTTTGTCAAGCACTACCTGAGGAATAACCCAGACCTGTATGGTGAGTTTGCCAGCTCACCTCTGAACACATGCTGCTCAGGTTCCACTCAGAGGTTTACACCTTCCAAAAAGACTCCTAATAACTCTGAATAAAAATGATAAAGAACTAACTAATGTTTTTAAATATCAATATATTAACAAATTAATATTTTAGCTATTTGTTTTGTCATTGTTTTAAGAAATAATTACATTGAATTTCCTCAGTGACACTAAAAGTTCCAGTAATACTTTTACAAAAGTTTCCACAATTATCAACATCTCATAGAGGAAAATGTTTCCATCTTCTTTTGGCAAAAGTTTCATACTTTTCTTCATTCAAAAACTCAAAAATAGCAAAACTGGGTTTCTTTAAAAAAAAAAAGAAAATTTTTCTAAAGTGAACATTTATCCCAAAAATATAAGTTATTTTTATTCAATAACTTATGTGACATTTGCAGCTACAAATGAGACATGTTTAACTGGACGATGCACAGAAATGTCTCTCGTCTTCGAGAATATTATGAAGTATGGAGAGATCAGAGGACAGTATAAATGATCTGTTATGAGTATATGTGTTTGTTTGTTTGTTTGTGTGTGTGTTGTACAGGGCCGTTTTGGATCTGTGTGACCCTGGTGTTCTCGGTGGCCATCAGTGGGAACTTGTCCACTTTCCTCAGTTCGCTCGGCGACCCCAGTTATCACTACAGGCCGCAGTTCCACAGGGGTCAGTCTCTAACCCCATGACCTCCCCGGGGCCCCCCACTCAGCGCTCACTGTGATCTGTCTGGCTGCAGTTACCATAGCTGCGGTGGTGATCTTCCTGTACGCCTGGCTGGTGCCGATCGGTCTGTGGGCATTCTTGACCTGGAGACAGGGCGCCGAGCGGCAGGTCGGAGGTTACTCCTTCCTGGAGACGGTGTGCGTCTATGGATACTCGCTCTTCATCTACATCCCGACATCAGTGAGTGAATGCTGCTGAATCTACTTCGGGTTTCTCTTAACAGCAGCTTTTAGTGTGTGCTACAGCAATTTTCACAGTGGGCCAAAAAAAAAAAAATTCCCCAAATAAAAATCTGAAAAGTGTGGCGTGCATTTTTCTGAGTAAACTGTAGAACCAGCAGGTGATCTGGGTCTGTTTCTACCAGCTTTGGACATCTACAAGTTCAGTCAGATTGGATCAAGGATATCTGAAATATTTAGTTCTAATTTTTTCTAGAAAAAAATCCCAATTAGACTTACTTTAACTATGCCATTCTAACACCTGAAAGTGCTTTGATCTAAACTATTCTGGCTGGATATGAACCTCCAACCCAGTCCTGAGAAAGGCAGTCATCCCCACAGCATGATGCTACCACCGCCATGTGAGGATGGTGTGTTCAGGATGGTGTGCAGTGTTAGTTTTCAGAAGGTTCAGTTGATCAAAGCTGTTTTCACGTCAACCTGGAGGCTGTCTGGCTTCCTGATCTCCGTTGCTGTGAAAGACCAGATGAGTGGAGTTAATTCTGAAGGTTGTCCTGACAACAGACTCTCCACCTGATGGACTTTTTACTAATTAAGTTCCTCTAAAGGCAGCTGGATGTGATGGGTTTTATTCTGGGGTGTCACAGTAAAGAGAGCATGCCACACTTTTCAGAATTTTATGTGTAAAACATTTATTCTAAAAGGATGTAATATTATCTTTTATCTTCACGGTTGCAAGAGATTTGTGTTTCTTTGTAAAACACAAGAAAGTCAGTGGTTGTAATGAACATGAATCTGATTTTGTCTGAATAACTTTGGAACTGGACTCATGTCTAAACTCTGAGTTTTGACCAGAGGACAGCTGGTCC
Organism: Poecilia formosa; assembly: GCF_000485575.1. Taxonomy (NCBI): domain Eukaryota; kingdom Metazoa; phylum Chordata; class Actinopteri; order Cyprinodontiformes; family Poeciliidae; genus Poecilia; species Poecilia formosa. Next base: position 996,646 of record NW_006800159.1, on the reverse strand, counting down.
AGCTGCTGGTCATAACGCCTCACATCTCATCACCTCCAGATCCTGTGGATCATATCATACGAGTGGCTGCGGTGGACGCTCATCGTTGTTGCCATGGTGATCTCTGGCTCCGTCCTGGTCCTCACCTTCTGGCCCGTTGTCCGGGACGACACCAGAGTAACAGCGGTGGCCACAGTGGTGACCATCGTGGTGTTGCACACTCTGCTGGCCATCGGCTGTAAGGTAGATGAGCTCGGTGGGGGAGTGATGGGGCCAGGGGATCTCACTAGCTGCGTTTCCGTTAACCATAAAATGGCGCAAATTGAAATTGCAAAAATAAATGTGCTTAATGGAAATATGCCTATTTTGAAAAACTCACGTTTTTTGATGGTTTTTGTGATGGGATGAGTCTTTTTTTTCAGCCATATCTAAATGGATGTATTTTGTCAAACTGCAATGGAAACACTTTTTTGCATCAAATGAGTCACATGATCAACAGCCAGATGTTCCTACTGGTGAAAATGACAAAAAAATGACAGAAAGGGATATCAGGATGATGGCTTGGTTAGTTTTTTCAGACAATGTGCAGCTGGCCCCACTCAAGCTTCATAGCATCACAGTTCATAAAAAGCTGTGCGTCATTCCAACATGTAGAATCCATAGTTAAAATCACAGACTACAGTTTTCCCAATACGCCACAAACGACATACGTAGTCTCTCCCCAGTAGGCGGGGCTTGTCACTCCAATGCCTGAATAAAATGCAGACGTCTCCTCTGATTGGCTGAAAGATGATGAGCTCTAGCACCATGGCTGAACTATGAATACATCTCATGCAACTGCTGACATCTGTCGCTGACATGATTCTTAATGACTTATTGTGTGAACAAGCTTATTTACATGTAATTTTAATGTCATTTGTTATTTAATGGAAACACTGCAATTTATTTATTTATTTTTTTTTACTTTTTACATTAGCAGAATAGATTTGCACACATTTGTAATGGAAACAGCTATTGATTCACAACAAACTGCTGAAAATTCTCATTTTCTTCCTTTCCAGCTGTACTTCTTTCAAACTGCAGAGCACACACCACCCGCCACCACTAAAGCCCCACCCATCCATCCAACACCGGTCACGGCCCACTGACCAGAGCAGCAGGTGGGGAAGGGGGCGGAGCCTATTAGGAGCGCAGGACATTAGATCCATTCCTGACTGGGAAAGGTTTGGAAGGGTGAAATGAAGTTGACATGTGAAGTTAAAAAGCAGCTTTTCCTACTGTGATTTATCATGAAGTGATGCATGGAGAGGGTCCAACATGGCCGCCGTTCCCCTCTGATGAAAACAGAGCAACTTAAACTCTCAGTAAGTGGAGATCTGCTTTTAAAACTCCCAGGTTCTGGAATCAGGAGTCCTTCAGTTCTTTCCTGCATTATAACCTGTTCAACCCACACACTGGAGGTGAATCCACCTTTCATTCCTCTTCGTCCTGCTTAGTGAAGCTTGAACATGCCTGATGAAGAAGTCATAGCCGACTGAATGGATTCCAAGCCACATGTTTTTTCTGAATGTGTTTTAATAACTTGGAACAGAAACGTAGTGATGCTGGTGGACCGCCTCCGTCTCCTCTGCTCAACTCTCACTGTCAGGACTCTAGTTTAAAAAAAAAAAAAGTTAATTCTAAAGTATGTAGCAGGTTTACAGCTATTTATTTTCCTTTGTGAAATACTGAGACCTACTTTTGTTAATAAATTAAGAATGAATACTCTGTGTTTCTCTTGATGATGTGTTTTATTTCTGGTCCTTCCTCTGTAAAATTCCTAAATATTCCATGTGAAGAAGTCAGTCACCACACACTGCAGAGTGATGGGCTTACTGTTAAGTTACAGGTACCGCTCTGTAAATTAAAATATTTTTTGTCATGTATTTCATAAAGTGAAACTCATTCTACAGCTTCATTACACAAATTTTATATATATATATATTTGTTCCCCCCCCCCCAACTTCATTTACAATTAAATATTCATGGTGAGTTCCATAACCAACAAAAACTTTTATTAACTCCTTTTCAGCTTTCTTGGATTCAAACATCCTAGTCTCCCAAATACTCTTTACTTTAAATATTAATAGTTATTTTTCTATTTCACATTGTTGAACAGTTGAGCCATATTCCCAAAGTACCTGTGTGAACAGAATGAGAAGCTCAGCTAATAAAAACTACAACAGCTGATGTCACCAACAAGGTCACTGGAGATCTGATTAGTTTGGGGGAGATTCTGTTAGAATCAATGAGCATAAAGGGATTGTTACCAACTGTACAGCATTAAAAACTAACTCAAATAAATAAAATTTGCTCTTTCAAATATTTTTCATGTGAATATTGTCCCATGATGGTGATCAGGACTGTGGCTTGTTACATGGAAATATTTAGTTCTTATTCAGAGCAATAAACCTCTGAGGTTATAATCAGTAACAGTTCCTCTGAGCAGCAGACAGATGTCTCATCATGAAGTTTGTAGAAAAAAGAAATCTCAACATGGTGGAAGCTGGTCAGACAAACAGGATCCATCAGCCTCCTCCACTTTGGCAGACAGATGAGGATTCACACAACCTACAGCATCAACCAACGTAACGTTCTTATCAGAAACAGATTGTTGTTTGGTTGAACAGCCTCACACCAAACAAAGGCCTCTGGTCACCAATGGTTCATTCACAGATCAGTAACAGAGTGGATTTTTGGGGCGTCCAGCAGGCAGTCTGTGGTCAGCGTCCACAGAGCTGATCTCTGGGAGCCTCCTCAGTCAGAGTCAGACTGGGTTTGTTCAGATTCAAGAGGAGAGGCAGTGATCTTCCACAGCTCCTGCAAAAACAAGAAGGGTTACTTAAAAACCAGTGCAACGGCCATTGTAGGTAAGAGAGGAAAAAGTTAATTTCTGCCAAAAACTCAGAAATTAACTTTTGAAGCTCAAACATTTCTAAGGTTAATCTCAAATTTCAGATATTTTTCATCTGTTCAAACATTTTTCTAGAAAATGTATGAGATTTTTTTTTTTTTTTTGGCTGAAATGTACTCTTTATTTCTATATCTAAAATGGCCCTAATACATCTTTGTAAGTTTGTCTCCTAAATGTCTAGTTTCACTGCATAAAAGACGCTGTAATACAAAGAAAGTATTTTCCAATAACAGCTAAATATATCCATATTAATCCAGTTCAGAGCAGTTTGTTTATACAGCACAAATTCAGAACTACTGTCGTTCCGAGTTAAAAATACAGCTCTGAAAAAAAAAACACATCCATATTTTAAAAAAAATGGATGGATTCACACAAAAACAGAGAAAACTGGATCCAGAAGTACTGTCAATGTTAAGGAAAAAACAAAGAGCTAATGGCAGCATTAGCAGCTGTAGTGGTTTCATCTAGCAGAGAAACACAGATAAACTGAGCATGTAGTACAATGTACAGGATGAAAACAGTATAGGATAGTTAGTGGCAGCTGTAGCTTCTTATAGGAGAGAGACGGGTTACATTCAGAAAATCAGTGCGGCTGAAACTGTGGGTGTAAAGTTTTTTCTCACCAGCTGCTCAATACGTTCATATAGAAGAAACTGTGAGAAGTTTAAAGGAACATGTTCCACTTTGAATCTGCACCGGCCATCCTCTATGTCCTGCAGCTGGGACAGACAGTGCTTAAAATGATTGTAGGCCTCACAGCAAATGTCCATGTGGCGCAGACTGAAGTTCATCCTGTAAGACAGAGGAGGGAAGAGAATTATGGCAAATCCTGGAGTACCACAGGGCTCTGCGCTTGGACCATTCTCTTTACCATATATGCTTCAAAATAGTATAATAATCATAGAGCATGGGATTCCTCTCTAATGCTGATGATATTCATATTTATCCATAAATCCTGATGATATGAGTCACGTATAATAATTTAAATATTTTCCTTTTAAATTCAAACAAGACAGACGTTGTTGTCTTTGGCTCCTACAGGTTTTAAAAGCAGAAACTACAGTTAAAACCAGAAGTTTACATACACAATATAAAAAGACACAACTGTATTTTTTTCACAGTCTGATGTGAAATCAGAATAAACTTTTCCTGTTTGAGGTCAGTTAGGATTATCAAAATGTTTTATATTTGCTAATGCCAGAATAATATGAGAGGGAATTATTTTAAGGGAAGTTTCATTATTGGTAATCCTAACTGATCTAAAACGGGAAAAGTTCATTCTGATTTCATGTCAGACTTTGAAAAAAAATGCATATGTCTTTTTATAAAGTGTAAATTCCTGGTTTAATTCTTGTAAAGTCAAGTGATTGTTGGAGGAGTGAAGGCTGCAAGCTGCTGACTTTATGCAAGCTGCTGGGTTTCCTCAGACATAAACTAATCTGAATAATAAACTGAACTTGATCAAACTGAAGTGTGTGTACTTGACTTTGAGACAATATTTGTAGCAAGATGGCACTAAACTCATTTAAACTGAATCAAATTTCAGCATATTTTGTTGGAATCTTTTGTGATGGAAATTAAAAGCAGTGCATAAATGTGAAATGGAAGAAAAATGATGCAAAGTTTTAAAATTTTACTATAATTAAAGTCTGAAGGGTGGCCTAAGACTGAGACTAACTCTTTAGCGCCTCCTTTTACTGCAGTTAAAATGTCACGCATTTTGAGGCGCAACTCTACAAAGCTGCCAGTCTGAACTGTCAGTTTAAGTGAACATACAGTGATAGACAGTTTTTTCTTTACCTTTTCTCTAAAGAAATGAAAACTGTGCAGGAGTGAATAAAGCTGCTGCAGAGCCGGTACAGAGTCCTGAAGAGGCCGTCTGTCAGATCGTTGTCATAGCAAACTGGAGACACAAATATGGAAACATTAGTTCAGTCTGATGTTCTGTGCAGCTTCAATGGTGACAAACAGAAAAAAATAATTTCCCTTAGAATAAAACATGGAAGCAAATGAAAACATATTAGACATGACTAATGACTTCTTGTCAGGATTGTTGTCTTGAGTATTTCTCATTCTGTTGTGTTATTTTGAATTTTTTAACCCTGTATTTATTATTGTGCTTTAAAATCAACCTGCCAATGGGACTAGAGATGGAAATTATCCACCTGGCTATAATCTCATGTGTTTACATGTAAATGTTTGTGTATATGTATTGTCCCATTTTAAAAAATAAACTTGAACTTGACCGTCATGCACCACTTCCTGGTCTGAAAATGAGTGGGTAGAGGAAAACACAGATTTAAAGTTTTATTTTTTACCGAATAAACCTTTTGCAATTCATGTACATCTAGTGAATACACCTCATGATAACTGCACCTACCATCCAGTCACTGGACTCATCATGCCTGTACAATGTACTCGGTTCAAACGAACAATAAAATGGACAAAGAAATGGAAAGTTGATTTTATTTTCATTAGAACTGCAAACCTACCGTCAGCTGCAATAATGAAGTTGGTGTTGTCATAAAGATCAGCGACTTCCTCTTCAGTCCAGCTAAACTCCAGATCAGCATCTACACAAGCAGAGAGGAAGAGCAGGAAGAGCAGGTGATTGGTGGAGTTGGTGGATAGATATGATTAAAGTATCTATGATGTCACTGGTCTGAAGTAAGCAGACCAGTGACATCATCAGCTGGTGGGTTAATGGATGATGAACTCCAGATAAGAAGCTACATGTACAGCTCTGGGAAAAATGAAGAGAACCACTTAAAATGATCAGTTCTCTGATTTTACTCTTTATAGTTATATGTTTGAGTAAAATGAATGTTGTTCTTTTATTCTATGAACTACTGACAACACGTCTCGGAAATTCCAAGCAAAAACATAGTATTTATTTGCAAGAAATGAGAAATTATCAAAATAACGTCAAAAGATGCAGAGCTTTCAGATCTCAAATAATGCAAAAAAACAAGTTCATGTTCATTTAGAAACAACAATACTAATGTTTGAACTCAAGAAGAGTTCAGAAATCAATATTTGGTGGAATAACCAGGTTTTCATTGGGGTTCAGTGCAGTGGTCTCTTCAATTTTTCCAGAGCTGCATGTAGAATTTGATCATTTGTGCAAAAAGTCTGTCCAGTAACTTCAACACTGTTTGACATTAAGATATAGGTTATGAACTGACTAATATGCTTAATATCTAAGAGAAGAAGCAGAAAGGTGTTACCTGTGCAAAGACTGTGCTGAAGCCAATTGAGTTGTTTTACCTTCACCTCCCCACCTGATGGGTGGAAAAAATAGATGAATGTAACCTGCTGCTGGCAAAGATGAAGACGCTAAGCTAAGGCAGATGAGAGTAGTAGGGTTTGAGGTCAAATTTAACATCTTCTCAGACAACAGTTAAAACACAGCTCCAATAAACTATGTCTACTGTCCATCCAGCAGGTTTTAGGTGTTCCTGTGCTGCCACAGGAAGCAGGACATGAACTGCAGCTGAGGAACCAGAGACGGATCTGAATCAGAACTGAGGACCAGAACCACTGCTCTATTTGACATGTTGCAACCCTGACTCCCTTGAGTTTGACATTTTAGATTTTTATTTTTTATTTTCCTCGAATCCCTTCAAAATAAAGTTGCAAAGCCAAATGTCAGTCAAAACCAACTTCTCATCCTGCAGGTGGCCTCCTGCATGGATGATCCAAAATATCAGAAGCTTCGCAGTCAGTTTATAAGCTTAAATGGTCCAAAATGAATACATGACAGAGTTCTGTTTAGTTTTTTTTTGTTTGTTTGTTTTTAATGGACCAAAACTTGGATTTTACTATGTGGGTAAAGTAAAGTATTGAACATGTAAACATTTGGTTTTGTTTTTTTTTTTCTTTCAGATTAAACATTTTCTAATTGACATAAAACTTCAACGAAAAGTTGTTAGAGTTTATAGATATACAGCTGGATCCAACGCAGACCCAACCTGAAATTTTGCCTCGGTCAAAAACTAAATGAGAATGAATGATATAAAGTTGTATTAATCTACTAAGAGAGTAAGAGGCAGAACGTCTACCATGTGAGGAAAGAAAGAAAGTAGGTGCAGCAGTTAATTAGACCCTGATTCGCTCCCATCAGTCACACATCTCAAACACAATGCAACACAAATCAGTTGTCAGTGGAACTGTACTGACATACATGATCTGTGTAACTAGCTTTTGTTTAAATATTTTCTAACTATAATATGAATTAATCTATCATTTTGGCAACAACATAAAACTATGCACTCGACTTTAAAAGAGAAAAGTGACAGATGAATGCTCCTGTCTCTGACCTGCTGGGTCCGTCATGTGTTGATTCAGAAATATGTTTCTGTGGCACAACCTCAGGAGGTCTTCACCCACATCTGGAAAACACATTCAGCATCAGAGCACACAGACTACAACATGTTTTCTTATACTTTCCATCTGATTAACTTATTGAGGAGAAGCGACTAAGAGAGTAAAGATAACCTGGAATGCACCTCCAGCTTTTAAATACAAACACGTTTACACATTCAATCAGTGACTTTGCTCAACACAATGATTTTTCCCACCATTACTGAGCAGCCCTGCCTAATGGCCTCATACCTGTGCAGTAGACCGTTTTGGCCGTGGTTGCCATGATGATGCTGGTTAAGCCTGTCCCTGCTCCCAGCTCCAGGACGGTGGCCCCTCTGAAAGTGTCTTTCTCAGAGAGGATGAAGTCAGCCAGCAGGAGGGCCCCCCGCCAGACCTGGGTCAACCCAAAGGACATGAAACATCAGCTCCATCCCACCCTCCACCCAACTCACTGTTCAGTATGACAAAAACAACATTTCCAGAAAGGTCAGGAGGTCGTCTGTCACCTGACTTACATGTTTTATTTGTCATTTTGGATCAAACTTTAATATTCACATAGAACAGCTTAAAGAGGCAGCATTAGTTAAACTTGTCTGAGCTTTTCATCATGTTATAATGTTATTCCCTCGTCAAAAGTATACCCGCAGTATTGCCTTGATTCTTTCATTTAATGTTTGAGAAATCCTTTAATCTCCATGGCAACCATTCAGCTGTGCAAAACGCCTGGTTGGATCTGGCCCTGCCTTTGAGGCACAGCTCCTCCTCAGAGCTGAAGTTTCCAAGCTATTGCCTCTCAGAGCAGCTCTGTCCCGTAACTCCTCCACTCAGCTCCTTCAGACTAGCCAGCAGTAATTAGCAAACACCTGGTGGAAATGAGCATCTGCTCAGCTCATTACAGGAGCTACTTCTCAGAGCAAAGCTTGCAAAAACATTGTTAAGGTGTTAATAGAGGAGCCACATTGTGATGACTTCCTGAAGGCGGAGCGTCAGAATGAGTAGGAAGTTTTAAAGAGACAAAGGCCCAATTTCAAGGCATTAAATTACAAAGTCAAATTTCTTTTAAGTCATATTTGATATATCCAGCATTTTTATAACAACTGAAGGTAACATAGTTACTAAATTGTACTATAAAATGGAAGTGCCTGGAAAACACATAATACTGCCCCTTTAAGACCAGCTTTGTTTGTTTTAGCAAATGTGATGGGGTGGTTGACCTTTGATTATCTCCTTATTAAAATCTTAAAAATGAACATGGGAGGACCAATTTCACTCAGGCCATCAAATTCACCTCATAGCCAGAAACAAAAATCCTCAGAGAAATAACAAAACAAATCCAGGGACTCCAGGAGGCCACAGGACCAGACAGGTTAAGTGTTGAATTAGAATGAGTCTTGTTGTTTGAATGGTTTGCCATGAGACGACCTCTTATGTCTAGAAACAATATGGCAGCAGAGCTTAGAGCCACAGAGCTGAATCTGAATGAAGCACAAGAATTCTAGAACAATGTCCTTTAGACACACAACACACAGGTGGCAATATCTGATAGCACCTGGCTGCCAATTCAAGGGTGTACTTAGTTTATACACAAGTAGCTTTTTCACTTTAGCTTAATTTCTGTTTAATACTGCAGTATGTAACTTTTCTAAAAATATATATATATTACATATTTGTTAAAACTGTGACCATGTCATGACAGAATATTATGAGACAGATAATCTGTGAAAAGCTCCATCTCCTCCACCTCTTCCCTGAGGTGCTATTACCGTCTGAAGAAATGCACCAACCAAAAACAACCAATCAGAGCGAGGAGGAGGGAACAGATGATGTCAATCAACTGTTCAATGTGCAGAGAAACAACTTACTAGGAAAACCATTTATCTGCTGTCATTGGTGGCTATGCTTAGAATTCACAGATGGTGATTGACAGCGCTAAGACCCGCCTCCTCACTCTGATTGGTTGTTTCTAGTTAGCACTAGGAGGAGACAGAGGAGTTCCATCTTCTCACAGATTGTCTGTCTCATGACAAACTGTGGCAACATAGTGACAATTTAAACTAATATGTAAATTTTTTTATGAATGTTACATACTTTAATAAATAAAGAGTGTGGAGTCAGTGACAAATCATTGCCACACAAGGATGGAAACTACTCACCTGTTTGCCAACGTCTTCTAATGGTGTAGCCATAGTGTGTTCTGTATAAGACAGTATTTAGTCATTTGTGCTGTCTGGTCTTCAGACTGTTAACATGAATACATTTAAATAATAAAGCATACTAAAGATCTAAAGTTAATGAAATAATTGAAACTTTTGGTTTAACGGAGCAGTTCATGAGTAAAACAGCAACTGAAGCATCTATGTACCTCAACAGATATATAACAACATAAATCTTCACTTTATGAACTCAAAGTCAGACTAGCTTGCTATTACAACTTTTATCCTGTGTGACTGTTTGTGTAAAGCAGTGAAGTCTGAATTTGGTGTTCAGAACAGAACATAATTTGCCTTCAGAATGGATTTCCTGTTCCGTTCTGCTCTTCCATCATTTCCAGCTTTCACCTGAGCTCAGCCACTGTGAGAAATTCCTAATGCCATGTTTTTGTTTGATGATTTTCCTGCTTGTTTGTGGAGTTCAAGTATTAGAAAATCAAGCAAAAGCAAAACTGTTGTTCAACATTGCAATGACGATCGGTTGTTATTTTCCTTACTCTTCTGTCATTATGATGCCAACGTCTGTAACGTCTTAACCTATAATTAATTTTGAACTGGGAATTTCTGACACATGGAAAAGCCAACAAACATTAAAACAGTCCGTGGACATTACATTACCCAAACTCATAATGCGTTAAAAAATATGCTTCCAGTCCAAGATCTAAGTGTCTGTAACATATGAGATGTCCATGGGGTTTTACACACTTTGCTTTTGACTTCAATAAAAAAAAGCTATGTAGTAGCATAGAAGGCAGAAAGTGGAAGGGATGTAAGAATACATCCAACATGAGGAAAGATGATATTTAATATTGAGTTCACAACATCAAAATACGCTTCAAGCAATATTTTTTGAAGAGTAAAGCTTCCCGTGTTGTGTTTTCACAAATCGAGTAAAAAGAGATTCATGAATCTCAAACTGAGTAAATACTCTGTTCAGAGTAGAACTGCTTCTGGAAATGATCAAAAGCCAATGTTAGCATTGTTAGCAGCTAACATTCTGTATTATTCCACCAAAGCCCCATGCTAACAGCAGCTAGTTAGCGTTTTTCCAGGTGGATTTCTTTTAGATATTGTGCCATTTTAATATTGAGCGATCTTGTTACACCCTTAAAAAAATCAAAGTCTACTCCATGGAAAAACAAGTTACTTCGTTCAAAGCATCTTTAGGATACAAACAGTTTCAAACTCAGTAAATAAAGCTGCTTCTTTCCCTCCTGGTTATTTTCTGAAATTCACATTTTCTTTTGAAATCTTTTAATATTTGATATCTATCAAATTTAGCTACAGGAAAAACAAACAAAAACACATTCACACACATCAATACACCACATCACACATTTGGTTGAAACTGTATAAATTCAGTCTTACCAATCTGTATAATGTCTTTAGAACAACAAGTCTCTTCATCATCATCATCATCATCACTGTCCTCATCTTGATCCAGGTCAGGAACAGACTGCTGGAGGATGATGGGACAGACCAAATCTCTGCCATCTTCATCCACTGAGCTTTTTCGTGGTCTGTGAATCAAAGGAATAGAAATGTGTGTGTGGTCATACCAAAGTCTTTAACAAGCATGTCATAATTATACATATTTAACCTTTAATATGCATAACTTGAACAAGATCAATGAGGTACTCAGGAAGATCCTCCATTCTGAGACTCTCTGTTCCATTTCAAAATGATTTTATAACATTAACATAAACATAAACATAAAGCATAACTAGATCTATTTAGAACAGCTGAAGGACTCCAGTTCTTCTCCTGTCAGTCTTTAAATACTTCTCCAATTCCACTGATGTGTTTAAGTAACATGGAAACAAAGTAGTCAAAAACTTTAACAAGAACAAGTTTGTCTGCACTTTATTATGTTCTACAGTGGTCACCAATGACCGATCTTCCACTCCAATTGTACATGGAACCTTTGTACTGGTGACTGGACCAGTACACTGCTGTGTATGTTTAAGAAAAGTCTGTGGCTTTCTGGAGCTTTGACCGGTTATCCTTCACATCTGTTATATTTCGGACATCCGCCTGTTCCACCTGGTGCAGAACCTTAGACTCAGCTCCAGGAACTTCTTTAGGAAACAGCATGACCCATAGAACCAGCAGTTTATTGGAATATGGTGGAAAATGTGCTGCATCAGACATGCACAAAGGAGTGTTATAGTAGATCCTTCCTCCATTACTGCTCCCAACAAACCCTGTAAATATTTACATCCCTACTTTCTATGCACAAATAAAAATATTTTATACTTTTCTTAATTGTCCTACTTGGTTGTACATTTCTTTTGATCAACTGTAAACTATTTTTAATAACTATGCAGTCTTATTTCTTTCTTATGTTGTAAATCTGCCTATCTGTACAGTGTCCTAATGTTCCTCTTCTGTTTGGGTGTTTCCTTTGACTTTTAACTTGCAGGTTCACCTGAATTTGCCCAGTTATATTTTCGAACCCGTGGCATTTGTTCTCCAAACACTTGTGGAGAAACAGAAATCTAAAAATTCTAAAAAACAAAAAAATAAAAAATTTAAATCCAGAAACCACAATGTATGATTTTTATTTATTTATTTGTGTGTTACTGCTGCAAATAAGTGATTTCCAAATATATATACTTTTTTAGATTATGTCTCTCACAGTAGACATCCACCAAAACTGAAATTTCGGAATCCTCCATGATTTCAAAGTGGGAGAATTTGCAAAGTTGCAGGGTGTTCAAATACTTATTTTCCCGACTGTATAAAAGCAAACAATAAAACGTCATTAAAAAACATTTATTTCCCTGCACAAATCTTTGGACATGACCAAGAAACATCCAAGAATGATGTCTGTTCTCTAGAACTTTGCAAAAAAAGAATTCTAAGTTGACTTTCTTAATCACAAAACCAACATTTTAACGCCTACTGGGTTGTTTCATCCCTCATACCGATGTGTGACGTCAAGGTCGCCGTCTTCATCCAAGCATGGCTCCACATTTCCTTGGTTACCTCCCTCCTCATCCTGTTCAGGAGACGTTCCTCCATCTTTCCTTGGACTTTTGTGTTTCTCTTCGTTTGTTGAACCCGTCCCAGAGTCACTGTCGTCATGGCTGTCTGCCAAGATCCTAAATCTGGACCTGAACACTGGACACACATGATCACAAGTCATTCCTTCCAAGTCCAACTCCCTCGTGAATAAACTTTTCCTCATCAAATTGATTTCATCCAGTGCATCTTAGTTCAAATGATGCTAAAGTAATTGCTCTAGAAACTAGACAAAGATATTTGGTAAGATTTTGTGTTTTTACCGTATATGATTTAATTTTTAAAATCATTGTAGAACTGAATTGGGGTATTGTTGTACTGAATGTTCCTGACTGTCATGATCCGTGTTTCTGT